>NC_056744.1:776013495-776033495 GCF_019279795.1 Protopterus annectens
GCATTTTCAGTATTTTGGGATTCAGTCTTTTGGTTTGTCAGTCTTCTGAAGTAGACATGTGTGTGTGTGTGTGTGTGTGTGTGTGTGTGTGTGTGTGTGTGTGTGTGTGTGTGTGTGTGTGTATATATATATATATATATATATATATATATATATATATATATATATATATGAAACCTGTTGCATATTTAGAAGGTGTAGATGGGGTGCACAAACCATTCTTTGCTGTTTAATGGGTTAAGTTTGTAATAACAGAATGCCCTTTTGCAGCTTCACTGAAATGTTGCAATGTAGGTGGAAACTTTTCCTACAGAGCAGAGCAAAAATAAATAAACTTTATTGAACCATTAATGAATACTATTCATTCAAGTTTTTCCATTAGTTGTTCAGCAACACACAAAAACTCAGCTGAATATAATTATCAAATATAAAAAAAAGAACAATTATAGAACTACCTTATTTCACAAAATAATGGATGGCCATTTGAAGAACTTTGCATAACCGCATATTCTTTTTAACCTCCTCATTTTAGCAGCTTGTCATAAAAATGTAATATCTCTATAGTCTTTGCACTGTTAATAATACAAACGGGTAGACATGCATTAATAAAAGCGTATCATAACATTTACAAATCTCTTTTTAAACTTCCTTGTGATTTTTATACTATGGGCAAACAAATGCAGCATCTTCCTCATTAAATTCACATGGGCATTTCCAGGATATCTTGTATGATGTATTGTATTTGTACTCAAAAATATTTTTTGGGTCCCTGAATCCCTAACTGCAGTTTGTTGACCCATTTTTTCCCTGCTGGACAAAATATGTTCCTATCCCACATGTTCTGTGAGACAGGAGAGGATTGTAGAGAACTTCACGCTGGTGTGCATCATAGTTTTTAATGTTTTAGGTCCTAATCTCATCCTCTTCTAGCTGATATGAACATGTCACCTCAGGGGCATAGAGTACTATCCTCCAGTGAGTGCTTGATTATCCATGTGCGTGCTCTCTCTCACACACACACACACACACACACACACACACACACACACACACACACACACACACTGTTAGAGCTATGGTCACTGGCTTGGTAGCAATGTAGCTAATGCCACCACTCAAGTTTTACTGAGCACCAGACAAGCCTTTACTGTCTTGATTGCAAACTGACTTGACTGTGATCACCACTTCCTCATCCAGGATGAGTTAGCTGGCATCAACAACTTCACTTCCATACTCTCTGCTTCATTCTTTCAGTGTCCAAATTGCTATCCGAACATAGATCATCTGTGTTGAATTCATATATACCACTAAGTTGGGCTAATCATACTTTCAAAAAGTTAATTTTTCCAGAGCCTTGGACTTCTTGTAAAGAAAATGTGTCTGAATAGTTTAAAGACAATTGCTTAGATTACTGAGTATCAAATTAGGAGAGAAATATTTATCCTAATCTGTAGGAAGCTGAGCCTACAGCAGAAAAAGATTTTTCTTCAAGTAATGTTCGAAGTAAACTAAACTATATCCTTGTGTTATCTTTGAGGTGATAAGACCTGACTGTGACTTAGATGACCACAGTTCACCTGGCAGCTTTAGCACTGGAGGAGCTGATGCAAAGACAATGGGAGTGAGTGGAGTGGTAGCAGACATTGACATTATCCACCCTGGGAGGAATGGCAGCTCGGATAACAGAGGTAGGTATCTGTGACTGAGAGTACTAGGTCTGGGGTGAACACCCAGCAAGCAACACATCCTATTGCAGACACTGGGTATATACAGATGTGCAGATAACCATGGGGACTGCACTTACTCAAGCTGCTATGGGGTGGGGAATAAGATCAGTATCCCTTACACACCATGCCAAGGATGCCACTCTACTGAGTATGGCAGTGATTGCCATGTAGTTTTCTAACATGGGAACAACTGGGAGTTCACTCAAATGTGGATGACCCTGGTTCTTTGGACTAAGTCAGACTCTAAGGCCCCTGGGATGAGTGTACTGCTACAATCTCATGTATAGCTGAAGGGCAGGGAGCATTCTACCTTCCTGACTCACTGGATAATCACCCACTTCAGTCAGTTCTTGTTTCTGCATTGAATAAATAAGAGTGCAAGGATGCTGCCAGTATACTGACTTACAACATATGACAGGCTGACAATTAGTAGCAGGTATGGAAGCAAAAAGCAAATAAAAAATATATATCCATATATGCAATTCCTAATCAGCTTAAACCACATAAAAGATAAATACTCTACTCATATTACATAACTTTTTTCTTTGAATATGAGCTTAAATGATTATTTAAATTGGATTCAAACAAATCCTAGCTTTCTGGAAACTAAAGGGGATCTTGGTATAGAATTCCCAACTCTAGCTGTCAAGTAAATGTGTTGAAATGACTGTGGCCAATTGCATGCTCTGTCCAGAGTGTTCCAGAGTAGAATTTAGTCAAATGAAACAGACTTTAGCAACATTCATGTGGTGGAGATTTTTCTTGCTTTGTAAAAATTTCCATTAAATGGTAAATACAAAGCTCTACAGTTAAAATTAAACCTGCTGACAGCATGTTCAGTGTTTTTTAAATAAGGAAATTTCCATGTCAGCACATACATTCCAGAGCCCTTAATGAAAAATAAAAATTAAAAACTTCTACAAATAATGACCTTTTGCATTATGATCTATGACCAGCCCAGTTTCTATAACCTTGTACTACCTCCCTAGCAAACATGGATTTTTTTTCATTTGTACAAATTGGTCCTACCTCCATACAATAATTACAAGGAACCTTAACTTTTTATATGAAATTGTTAAAATATTCCCAGAGATTCATAGATAGTGAGGCCAAGTTGCGCTACCTCCCTAGCATGGTGAGCAGCACATATGCATGTGACCAAGCCAGTATGTACAGTAAGGAGCATCTCCTCATGTCCAAAGTGTAGACACTTGGTTGCATTGTGGTACGACACCCTGCAGCCACATCTAAGGGCAAGAAGTAAACAATGAGCATGTATGAAAAAGCCCAGTACTCAGTACTAATGTGCAAACACAGATGGTTAATGTGGATATAAAAAACAGCAGCAAGTACATACGTAAAAATATTAACAATGGAAATGTAAGCAACACAGACACTGAAGCTGGAACTGAGGTAAGTAAAAGAACTCAGAGAGAGGGTGAATATTACAGTGCAAAGGGATTTGCTTAGCAAAACATTATATGGAAAGGTAGACCATAAATATCTGTGACAATTAAGGCTGTTTTAAGAAAGTGAATTATTTATTTATTTGCGGTTTGTTGACTGGGAAAGTCCATTGGGCCGAAATGAGCCCTTTTTCAATGGAGGCCTGAGGAGAAAAGCTCCACTTACAGTATTACAATAGTGAATAAAAATAATACAAACTTGTGAAAATATATATGATTTAAAAGTAACAGAAACAGATTGACAAGGTGATAAAAATAACAAAGCATTTTGTCGTATATGCCATAACAAAGCATTCTGGGACTACATGGAATAAATTAGCATTCTGTAGGTCACGACATGCAAATGCCTACAATGTAAGATAAATTATAAGAAGGTGTTAAGAAGAACATAGCAAGTGTTAGGTAGAATTTGTGAAAGAAAGCTTTATAGAAAGTATGAGTAAAATAGATAAGTTAGGAAGGGTGAGAACAGGAAAATCCCCATTTAGATAAGAGGTAGGAATGAAGCAAAGTCTGAATTGCACACTGGAGATGTGATGATATAAAAGTAATATAATAATGAGATGTAGCACCCCATGTTATACCTAGCAACAGTAGGTTATGTTTACCCAAGGTGCATCAGTGAAGCAAGGCAGTCCACATGCCATTATATCCACAGGGTCATATCATGGTGAGACACAACAGATGTCAGAGTGCAAGGGTGCATTCAAACACAGAACTCTGAAAAGTATCACATGTGAAGGTGGATTGCAAACAAAAATTACAGATGATAAAGTCCTCTGTGGAACCAAACCCAGAAAGCCCCTCACTGAAATGAGTTATGGAGCCAGCTTAGCATGGGTAGCCACTAATGCAGTTATGTTGCAAGTGCCCCACAACACATCATACATCCATGCATGACTACACATATCAATCATATAAGTCAGTATATTAAGACCTTGTGTCTCTCAAATGTCCATCACAACAGTAACAGGATAATTCAGATTATGTAATTATGTTGTAAAATGGCAACATATTCCTTATATAATGTACACACTCAGAACAGCATAGTTAATGTTCAGAGTAATGTAACACACGACAGCACTAAAAGAGAAACACTCAGTAATAAGACTGGACCCCTGCCTACGTCCATGATAGGGTGCAGAAAATTGTTTTAACAAGGCATGCCACAGAAGTAGTAAAAGTAAGGGTGACAAAAAATGCATATCAGGGCAACAGAATAGCTGTTTTCAAGATAAACAAAATGCACATACCTGGGGTTGAACCCCTGCATTTGTTCAGGTACATATTCATCAGAATGGTGAATTAGAAAGGAATGCTACAGGAGCACTCATGAAAAGTGAATGGAAAACACAAAAAAAAAAAAAAAAAAGCTGATAGGACAACCAAAATGCAGACATATAATGTCAAACCCTTGAAATTTCTCAGTGATATTGAAAATTTATAGCTATGAGTAAGTTACACCACAGAAGAAGGTGCACAAAAGAGGTATGATTACACAGATATCTTGCATATATTACAACACTGCTAAAGGCAATAAAATAATGCACAGGAGAACATGGCATAACCCATAAAAGGGGTTGGGATTGAGAGCCATCATCCACTGTACCCAAAACACATGATTATGTTGAAGTATGGATACTGCCAAATGCAGATATTTTACATGTGTAATGGCACAGTATTAGCACATGATAATGACATTTGTCAACATTATAGAAGGTATATTAACATGAATTTGAAATCATGCTTGCCTAATTCACATTCTGCAGACTTGTGCACTAGCTATCTGCAGGGGTACATTGAACCTTTCCCCTTGTGTAATGAATGTTTTAGCATGCCAACACAGTAAAGTTGCTTGTCATGACTATAGGTTGCAATGTGCCATTGTGATGTTGGTTAACTGCACACATGGGTATATAGGATGGATATTTATTATGACGGTTAATTTCATGGGTGTGTATAGTGTAACTGTTTTGCTTGGGTGATTGTGTGCCTGATTGCTTAATAGCCATTCATCAGTTATACTGTTGTAGGTTGTGCATGGATTATCTTATAATTGTCTATGATGTTGATGTTTGTTGGTACATCTATTATGCTGTCAGTTTCCAGGAAACCTGTGCCTTATCTGTCTATTAGTAGCAGGTTCATGATGTTAAAATGAGTAGTATCCATGTTAGGGACATGGCTGCTAATGACATTTTTTCCATATCAACATGGATATGGCTGAAACACAATTGGCTAAGAGCAGAAGCAGCCAGAAGCTTCAATTTACTGAGACTGAGAATGAAGTGATTGGTACTACAAACCCTCTGTCAGTATGGTAGATGGCTCGTTACTTTGCCTACCCATATGTGACTGTGTCTGGTGGCAGGTTGTTTAGGATTGAATGATGTGGGTGGCTGGGACTGCAACTTTGCTATGCTATAGTCTTAGCACAGGAGCAGAGGGCTACAGGTAGTGAACCCTCATTTACAGAGAAGGAAGAGTTCCTGGCCTTGCTCAAGGTCAGTACCATCTCTACAGATTTCCACAGTGCTGAACTGGATACTAGGATGGAGATGGATAGGCCTCAGCGGCTTTCAACAGGTGTTGCCCCAGGTTTGTGAACTGAATTCAATATTCCAACTACTTCCAGTTGTTGGGCACACTACTGTTTATAATATCTCTTCCACATACTCTGTATATCTGGCATCAAGGTGATCAAACCACCAACACAAGGTATGGACATTGCTGCATGTAGCTATCTTTCATTATAGTTGTAATGATATATATTGTATGTGTAGTTGTGATGTGGTCACAGGTGAAGTATTGTCTGGCAGTAGTACTGTGGCACTACCCCTGTCTGATACTGGATGAACCTTAGCCTCTAATGATGCTGTTGATGGCAAGGATGAGCTGGCACAGTCCAGGGCTGCAGAGAGTATGGTGGACACAGGGAGTGTGGCCCCTACAACCTCTCCTCAGACTTCTCAGACTTTGGACATAGTTTCTCTGCCTGCCCATACCCATGACACATTACTATCTGAGAGAGCACAGGCTGATGGGACACTGTAAATCGGATAAGTGTAGTGGCCCCAGGTACAGACATCTTGGAATCTGCCCCTAGCCTCTGTGGGAGAGAGATGTCCAATGAGGGGGAGGGGTGGTTGATAATAGTCCTCACAGGTGGAATGGGTACCACTTTCTTACTGATGATGATGTGTCAGTATCTGCCAGCCAAAGCATGTCCAGGGTCATCATGGAGACACAATGGAGTTCCATCGGGTCCTTGGCAGATGATGTGAGGGTCATCCAGGCAGTGTATGTTGACTTTCAAGATTGCATAAACTGTGTGTGTGACTCCTTGGACAGGATGAATGACACATTGGACCATGCATTGTCTGTTCTTGATCTTTTGTTGGAGGCGATGGGGCCGTCCTCGGGGCAAGTCATCTGTAATATCCACAGATGCTAGCTGAGTGGCTTTGAACAGACAAGGTCCTGGAAAGGCCATCCCTTTGGTCGTGGTTGTGGTCATGTTGACACCTCTTCCAGCAGATGTTGGTCACATTTGGGTAGTGCACCAGCATTTAGCTAGGGTCACAAAACAGGTATAGCACAAGCAAAAACAAACTAAAAATCCACGAAAACAGGTAGAGGGAAGCAAGGCAGCAAACACCAAGAGATGAAAATTAATCTTCTTTAATGCAGATAAAATGTGAAGCGCTTTTTGTTTGAGACTGTGCTCAAACATCAGACAAACTGATTACACAAATCACAAGTATATATACCAATTAGGTGAGCTGCTCACATAAGCACTACATCAATTAAGCAATTAAAAACTGCACCAAGGTAATAAAGCATTTAAAGGCATATAAAACAAAACTGCCTAAATGCTCTTAATACATGTTTGTACTTAAAACCACCTTCAACTGTTGCAAAATAAAATAAAAAATAAAAATAAAAATATAACCGTCCAACATGTTGATTAAATAACCTACTGAGGATATATATATATATATATATATATATATATATATATATCAACTAATGTATACTACAAAAAATAAAAAAATATATAATATAAAAAATATAAAAAATGTGAAAAGTATATATATGCATCTTATCTTGATAAACTTTTAAGTTTTAAAACACTGACAATAGAACAGCATTCATTAAGTCCAGGGGTATTATACGCATTTAATCTAACTTGCCACATAAGTTCTAATTCTTCCAGTTTTAATGGAGTAGGGCCTCCCCTAGGATCTTCATGAATCTGATCTATTATCATAAATTTAAATTTGTGGTCCGGGTTGAGACTGACATGCTTAGCCAGAGCATTGTCAAGTTTATTCTTCCGAATTGCATAAATATGTTCATACAAACGGTCACGGAGACGTTCCCTATGTAGAACGATAAACAATTCTGGCATTGTGCTAGATAAACTATCATTTTAGAATTGCAATTCACTCGATATTTCAAAAAGTATTGATGGTTGTGAATAATGAAACTATTAGATTCACTAACATATTGGCAGTAGTTACAAGACTGACACTTGAACATACCCGGTGTTTTTGGGTATGTGCGTTGGCGTTGCTCAAGAAGGGACTTTACATTTTTTGCCCTTCTATACGTGACCACTGGTCTGTCGCCAACTTTATTGAAAATACTGAAATCACTTTTAAAGATAGCCCAATTTTTACATAAAATTTCATAACAAGACTTACTATTAATACTGAAAGTAGTGATAAATGATGGAACATGACCCGTAGGTTCACATGGTGTATTAATGTCATCTATTGAAACATTAACTGCACTACTATGCTGTACCACTTCTACGTTCGTAGAATTAATATTTAATAAAGGTTTAAATAACTGCCTATTCCATTTGGACCCCACTTCTTTTTGGACCCCACTTCTTTTTAACTAGGGTCACAAAACAGCCAGTGCAACTCCTGACAGAGGCACTTCTCATGTGTGGGAGCATGCATGGAAGGATGAACCCTCTGTCATGCTTGTCTTAGATCTATGCATGGGAGGTTGAACCCTCTGCTGTGCTTGCCTTAGACCTGCTTAGTATAGCACAGTGTTGTGCTTGCCCACATGCAGAGGGTTTACCCCTGCAGAGAGAGACACAAAGGGCCACTGCCTATAGCTCATCCCCATACACAGTGTGCTAGGCCCTTCTACTCAGTAAACCCCCCCTCCA
The DNA here is from genome assembly GCF_019279795.1 of Protopterus annectens. Taxonomy (NCBI): domain Eukaryota; kingdom Metazoa; phylum Chordata; order Ceratodontiformes; family Protopteridae; genus Protopterus; species Protopterus annectens. Next base: position 776,021,877 of record NC_056744.1, read on the forward strand.
ACACAACACACTTTTTGCACATTGACCATCACCACAGTCCTTCATTTTTGTCATACATCAGTACTCCCACTCATACATTTTCCTATGGAAGACATGCATTCATGTTACCCCTCCCCAACATGTGCACATTATGACAACAGTACCCTGCTCGTATAATATTTTGACTTGGTCTGCCTATGTTGGATGTACAGAGTGGCCAGCCTATGCTGTGTTGTCATTGTCTAGTGTATTTGTATGCATCATTAATACTTATCTGTATCTGCTTAGGTATTGTATAGTTATGTGGTACAGTTTCCTTCCCACCTGTGCAAATGATAACTGTGGTTTATTTTCTGACTTGGTTTGCCTTATGTCTGAAGCGCAGAGTGATCACATAACAGGTTTTCCATTGTTGTGTCAACCACTGATATATTTTAGAGTGGTTCTTTGCCTGAACATAAAGAAACAGTCGTATACATTACTATTGCATGCATAATGTGGTTATATGCATTTCTATACTTCTGAATCGCTCTACCATAGTTTTTACTTCATCAATGTAAAACTCAGCTCATTATATGACCATTAGCATATTTCTCTGCTATGCTTTGTTTTCCAGCTGGACATTTCCTGTTTAGAGTGTTTCCTGAACTGCACACACCCAGCTCATCATGCAGATTTACCTAGCATGATGTGGTGGGCATTTATGAATCCTGGTCATTGTCTTCATATGTCTATAAACACTAATGTAGGGGGGTTAGTTTCTAGAGACTCTGTATTCAAAGCACTTAAGTTAAAAAATGGGTTTTCTTAAGTAATAAAAAAGGATAATAAGGTAACAAGTGTAGAGCACTATTGATTTAGAGATGGTTTGATTATAGTATTGACATGTGTGCGTCATATTAGTCATAGATTATCTTCATCTTATTGTTTAGCTATTTCTTCTCATTCATGTTATTTGCCCTATAAGTCTGTATGAGTTGTCTCTTGTTCAGCTATGAAAGTGCTTAATATCTTTGTGGTGGTGTTTTACTTATTTATTTGTTCATTTTTCTTTCAGTATAATCTATTTTGTTCACCGCATTTTTTTTCACTGATACCACAGTTCACGTATGTCTCCACACTGAAAGTTGTTACAGTCTGTTGCCAGAGTGAATAATAAAAGGAGATGATCATGAATTCTGGAATATCTTGTACATCCCAATAATGAGTACTGTGGCAGCTTGTAATTTGTAACATTTGGCACACCGGCATGGTGGAATGGAGAGACAGACACCAGATGTAAGCGGCCAGCTTCATCAGCATGCGTTTCAGACTGAACGATAGTCACTGAAGCCAACCCACATTATACATGTTCTGAACTCTGAGTTAAGCTAAAGGCACAACACATCTTTAAGCCATATACAATTACAATACACAAATCACTAGCAGGTGAGTCCTTATTTTCTAATGAATCATAAGGCAGCCATGTCGAAGATGTTGCATTATCTGTGCCGTTAAGGAGGTGGGAATGGTGTGCATCCCTGGGGTTTAGCTGTGAGTGTTGTACATGTGCAGCTTTTGTATACAGCATGACATTTCCCTTGATTCTCTCATTATACTGCCGTTATGCTTTCTAACTGGAGTATGGATAGTAGCCACCCTGTGAAAAAAGCATGGAATTGATGTCACATATCATGAGCTACATAAACTGGGAAAGGAGAGATGTATGATAAATAAATAAGCTATCATGGCAGAACTGAACTGGCTGTCCACAATACAACTAAGTGATACACAAATTAATATCTAATATACATCATTTGTATCCCAAAACAGCCAAGTAAACTGTGTGTGTGTGTTCGTGTTCTATGATGTTAATGGGATGGTGTCTGACTGCTGCACCTGTAGCCATGAGTTTTGCTAGTGGCCTGGGCTGTAGACAGTTGAAAAATGGTATATGACCACTAGACAAAGGCATGCTGTTTACAAGGAATGTACAAGCTTGCAGTGCTGTGCTACAGACAAGGGCAATCACCATACAACCACAATAAGAGGCCAAGTACAACAATATTTGAGATCATCCATGGAAGAATTTATAGTACCTACATCTTTGGATGTTCTTAGCCTTTAGATTGCATTCAGTAAAATAGTGTGTCTGAGACACCAGTCACCTCCCCTCCCAGTGTTTTTCTCTCAGACAGCACACTTCAGATCAGTACAAAACACAGGATGAAAAATAACTAGTAACCAGAATGAAGTGAAGGTACACAAGCTACGAGTGGCAACTCCAAAGCACCCAGCACAAATGCCATGACTCGGTAAATTAAAACAAAACTGTAATACACACTGGCACAGTACATATTGCATGGAATAACATAAAAAAACACACTAAGTGCTTTTGTCCCTTATTATTAAGTATTATGTTTTAAGTAGCTATATTGGCAAATTAGACTGAATGCTTGCACTATGCCTGGGCTCAATGATAGCATCTCTTTGAGTAGTGACATTAAGTTATAACAATTACAATAACTTATTATAATCATTCATTTATTTAGTATGTTTTCATCATAGTTGATTATAGTATTGGTGTTATTTGAATTGTGATAGTATGCACTTTTACTGTGATTTTTGACAGTTGGATTAAGTTCATTAGGTTCACATCTATTCTAAGTTAATGCATTTTATATTTCATTATTTACAGATTTAATATTAGGTATTTTACTATAAATTTTAATATGGCTATGGTTATGTATTGAAATGAATTGTTTGTAGTTTTTGAGGTAAATAGAGGTATACTTCTGTACGTGTAAACCCATTTCTTCCTCTGTCACTTTAAGTTCTTTGAGGTTTACATACTAGCCTTTTGATTGGTGCATATGGGGCATTCAAAAATTATTTTACACTCCTGCTGTTAGAGGATTAGACTACACTCTGATGAAGTCCTGCTTGGTATTAATAAGAGATGAAAGAGTTTAGTGTGTGTTTTTTATGTTGTTCTATGCAATTTTATTATGTGCCGATGTGTATTACAGTTTTGTTTTACCGAGTCGTGGCATTTGTGCTGAGTGCTTCAGAGTTGCCGCTCGAGGCTTGTCTACTTTCACTCTGTTTCTTTTTCTGTTACAAGTTGTTTTTTGTCCTGTTTTTGTACTGCTTTCGCACATTTATCAAGACCAAATGACATACTTGTACCATTTGAAAGTGTTTTGACCACTTGCAGTTATGCTTTCAGTTCCTCATCTGACTCCTATATGGATGTTATGATGTTGAACTGTTTCTCCAGAAATTTTCATACTTTCCATGGGTGAGTAGTTGATACCTACACTCCCTTCTGGTGTGTGATGAAGGTATTGGAATTATCCTGGCCACTTCAAAGCTTTAAAGGTCTTTTATAATCATATAACTCTTACAGAAATATGTGGATATACTATCCCACTATAGGGTTTCCACTGTGGAAAATTGACGTTAAACCTTTATGAGACCTAGAATGGGAAGAGGATGGTATTAAGGTGGTAGGGGGATCTTACTCAAGAAACAGGAGGATGGCTAGAATTTCCCACTTTCAATAACATAAAAGATAGATGGCACCTACATAAAAATATGTATTGGAGATATCTTAGCATTTGACATACTCAACTAACATCAGAACGTAAACGCTTTGCCTGAGCCCATTGTTCCCATTTCGATTTAATGCAGTGAATGTTAAGGAGCTAGGAAGTGTAGTGAGACATGCAGAACATCAGTTAAATATGTAATACTTATAGGGAAGATGTTAGGAAAACTAAGCAAGAATTAAGTGAGATTAATATCACCTCAGACGGTAGCAGGACAGTTTGTAGAAACATCTAAGAAACTTAGAGATACTTCCTACTTATATAAAAAGCAAAAATATTTTCATTTAGAGACTACTGGATGCCAGATTATAACATGCAAAAAGCTTTCATGCAACAGTGATGCTGTGAAGGCTGTAGATCAGTAGAAATGTCATTGTTATGTACATTTTGATATTGTAAACTAATCCAGAACATGTGGCAAGAGTTATCCAACTTGTTAAGGAAATGCCAGGGCTTGAAATCCCATTGCACAGGCCCTTTAATGGATGGAGTGGGGAAGGAAAATTATGGCTCCTGCAATCAGGTATTATAGTGCACAGTTACATCACTTGTAGCTCTTGAATGTCCTGAGTTAGGGATGGGGTTTTAAGGTACAACTCCCACCTGGTAACCCTGCAAAGTGAAATATATAGACAGAATATCAGTAGACAGGCCAGGTGCATATGCATGAATAGACAAAACTGGTAGATAATGTTTCTTAACCATTTACAGTAAAGGGAAACAAGAAAAGTGCTAGAACTAGACATAAATTGAAATAGAGGAATGGGGACTACGTATTAACCTTAACCTAGTCACAATTGAGGTTAGCTAGACATGGGTATATTTACATTATGCAGATGTTATACTGTACTTTAAACAAATATGTTTATGACAGATATATTATACATTGTGTATACAGTTATGAGGTTATATGGTTAATTGTATTCAACCATGTGTTATGTTACAAAAAAAGTTTATTTGATGGATGTTATGATGTTCTTTGACCAGCTGCATGTTTCACAGTATCAATAAAAGTGACAATTGCAAGAAAATATTAATGAGAGTTGTATCTGCTTGTTTATCTATAGTGTTTCATTGCTGCTATGATGTTTTAACAGTAATTGCTGCAAACAACAAATATTATAATTAGCATTGTATGATGTTCCTAATAACAAGACATAACTATTACCACTGCTAACTATGCTTCCTCCTCATTGAGCCTAAAGGTGCCCAACACATCTAAAGGCATTCCTGTGAGAGTTAATTATTTCCTCTTTAAAGGAAGCAGTTCATCCAGTTACTGAGGCCATTGCTTCCCATGTTTCCTGTGTTATTTATATGTTATTGCTCTCTAAACTTTGGAAAGTTGTTAGAGAAGTGTATTTTGACAGCAGCTGCCATTTGGATGCAGTGCATTGATGCACAGAGCCTAGACATTATAATATTGATGCGAGTGGGATCTATCACCAAGTAAAACATTCCGAGCCCTGTATGCTTCTGTGGAAACAAAGTATGTCTTTTTTGCATGCTATTATACTGACCTTCTCACAAAACTTTTGTGCAACAGCATCTGTGTATGGAAAATGGTAACCACACAAGAGCTTTGTTTCTGTGCTTTTTCAAGGCTATTAACTGTGTGACCCACTGCGGTATGTTGGAAAAAGGGTGTGTGACCATTGGATCTGTGTTCAGATCACTGACACAGTCTCTGTACTTGCAGCAATCCATGAGGCACATGCCACACAGAGATGCACAAGTTACAGATGTCACTAAAGGCTTGTGTAGTGTGATATCCTCAACAGAGTAGTCATCCCTGTCTGTCATAAGCTCCATGGGGTGGGTGTGTACCCACAGTGGTGTGAGTACTGGTGCTTAATGGAGACATGGGAAATGCTTTCCCCCTGAAGTAACTGTATCAATGGCCATGACTCAGTGTATGTGCAGGGCCATCATGGAGTCAAAGGCTAGCACTGCTACAGCCATTTCTTAGTTAGTATGACTAATGCAAAGTGTGCTTGATGATCTCCTAGAGTGGATATACCATATGTGTGATAGATTTGACAGACTGAATTACATACTAGCATGTGCCATATCACCTCATGTTTGAATGCCGTGTGTCAGATGCCCTCCATGAAGCTTTTCCACTGCTACCTCCATGAATGGTAGTCATCATAGCCATGGATGGTCAAGACCACAGTCACACAGCACAAGCACTTCCCCAGCTACATCTGACATGGAGGTGACTATGACTAGTAGCTAATATCCTTGGGGTCATGGCAGTGGCACCTCTGGTAATGAACTTCATTCATAATCCAGCAGCATGCCACCATCTAGCCACAGCCATGGTGCAGCCCATTAAACTTCTGGTAGGGGTGCCATTCAAGTGGGGAGTATGTGCAGAGGATGTCCAACCCCAATACCATGCATGTTCAGAGGCTATTTCCCAGCAGACATACACACACACACACACACACACACACACACACACACACACACACACACACACACACACACACACCACCACCACCACCACCATCACCACCACAGCTCCCCATGCTTCACAGACTCAGCCATGCAGTTACACTGGCCCTTCACAAAGACTTTTATGGTAATTCCCCTCCATTCACAACCCCTACACACAAATGCAGTCTTACTTTTCATTGTCCTCAGCTTTCACAAATCTCCATGTAAAAGATATTGCCACTGTGCAAATGATAACACCTTTGCCCTGCTCATTGTACTTTGTGGGTTCCCTATGCCTGATGCAGAGTCATGAGTAAGCACAATCTGGTGTAGGGTTTGCAAGCATCACGTTCACTGTACTGTTCACGCTGTATTATGAACTGAAGCTGTGTTCAAGCCACTGCCGGTAACGCTGCATACCGTGCCTGCCTCCAACTAGCATGTTTCTCCCCTGCTGCTGAATTCTCCACTGACTCTACATCTGGTTCAGCTTCCACTGATTGATGTGCTGTGGGACATTCTCGCAGCAATTCTCCCCCCATAACTGCATGCTAAGTATGATACTGTGTAACACTTCACATACTGAGAACATTTTCACACACATGGCAGAGTCAAACTGCAGGTACATCCAGGCAGCAAAAACGTGCCCTCAGCAGCCTGAACACACACACCACAATGATTATGGTTTGTGATAGGGCATAGTTGTATCTCTAACATGTTTCATTCTGTGAATTTCAGATTAGTATCATTACACAAGGCTCCAGGCCATATACAGTAGTTCCTAGAAGATGTCTCTGGTGAAAGTCACCCTTCTCAAACCATTGGTAGAGGTCAAATGTATGGCATATCTGTGAGTCATGATAATTGCCTGGGTGATGCACATACCCTGTAGATGATGCCCTGTGCATTGTGGGCTACCTGGCAGTTGATAGAGTGATATCCTTTCCAGTTCACATACATTCTTCCCAGTTACCCAGATGGGGACTTTATTTCAGTGTGGGTGTAGTCTATGGCCACCAGTACTTCATAGCTATGAGTCCCATAATCTCAACATAAAGTACTACATTTCTGACAAACCAAGTTCTGGCATTCTAAAATGTGGACATACCCATGTACTCTTACAGATATGACACTTTAAAATAAGACAAAATATGACATGATAAATTGGAGCGTTACCACTGTGCACAGACATGTGCATGCACACACATACACGCTTTCACAAGTATAATGTTTTATGGTACACACTGTGTGGACACTGCATTATGGCCTCTTGCCATACCTCAGTATGAGCATTAAGATCTACTATCTCCTACATGAGTCTGCAGAACTAGGCTGGACATGATTTACGTGGCGGTGAGGAAATTCCTTACAGATGGAATTAATTGGCTATTAGAATTCAAAGCTATTTGTCTCTGGCAATCTTCACATCTAATTTATAAATATGTCATGTTGTAATCAAAGTAACTGCTCTTACTTTAGTGTCTCCTCAAACACAGGCCAGAATTTTTTTGAGTCTCTTCAGTACCACTAACGCCTACTTTTTTGTTGTTGTTTTTTTAGACTATATATGGCAGAAATCTGTATTATATTCATTTCCTTTACCTGTGGATTCTGAAGGCTGTATAAGTACGTTTATGCTTAATGGTAATCTAACAGTCTTTTGCTATGAAATTGTGTCAGGTTATGCTGTTGTACCTTATGTTCTATTATGAATTTTTGCTCCATGTATACTTTTCTGACTTGTTTGTTATCTGTCTAGAGCTCCAGTCACTATGTTCCTCCTAAAAAGGCTTTAGTCTCAGTAGAATATATCCAGTTATTAAAACAGAACAAATGAGTTAATGAATGAATATGTGAACAGCAAAAAATATGTTTCCTTTTGTCATTTGTTCCTGCTGTTGTCAGGGATGTCACTCCTACTTACTTTCCCTAGTATTTATCTATATTGAGAAGTAGGTTTCTGCTAATGGATTCCACCTTTTCCAGTTTTGCTTTATTGAATGACACACCTGCATTGTTCTACCATAAGAGAAGTATCCATTGGGGAATCTAAACAAGTTAATGGAGCTTTATTAAAGTTTACCTGTAGATACTGGGAGCATTATGTCTTGTACAGTTCCCCCATGTTTAAGTGCCACTCAGAGTGGATAAAATATATTAGCACCCCCTGCTAAGTGTTGTGGTCACAAATTTAGCCACATAGTCATGAAATAAAACCGATGCATTTAACTCTCCATTTTATTCTCTGAAGTCTAAATTAACATACCTGATGGGAGATCTTTAACATCGTCATATGAATAAGATAAAAGGCTTTATGAGCTTTCATAACCATGAACTAGGAATAAATGTGCAATGGGTGAAACAAATTGGAAATAATAATCTTCAAGATGTTAGTGTATCTTCTTAGGGTCAGTAGGGAGATTCCCATCTCAAAATCACCAGACATTATAATAATGGCTAATGAAAGAGCAGTACATAATCAAGGCTGGTGCACTTGATGGTGACCATTCCATCCACAACAGTGCAGGACCGACTTATTAAACATTTTATAAACTGACAATAAGTGTAGATTGCAGAAGTTTGTAGTCAATCACTGTTCTTTAGCAACACTATCTGTTGACAAGATTAAGGCTAAACAGCATCCCTAGAAAGATTTAGAGGATTATAGATGCACTGAACATTATCTTCATCTGAAACATATCAGATAACTTTTCTGAACATTATCTTCATCTGAAACATATCAGATAACTTTTGTGCTTTTTTCTCACACGTCTACCTCATTGCATCATGAAGTTACTAGTGACAATATCTGACTTGTTAGCCTGTTCAAACCTTTGTTTCAGACTGTATAACACCTAGTAGTTTATATAGCTACAGTACGTGTTACTTTCTAGTACTGTATGTGTATAACTAAATGTTTACTTTCTAGAGGTGTGTGTGTATAGCTTAATGTGTTACTTTCTAGTGGTGTAAGTGTATAATATAAATGTTTTACTTCTTAGTGGTGTGTGTATAGCTTAATGTGTTACTTTCTAGTGGTGTAAGTGTATAATATAAATGTTTTACTTCTTAGTGGTGTGTATATAGCTTAATGTGTTACTTTCATTCTCTTTTGCAGTACGTTCTTTATTCATTCCTATGCTATACCTATCGCACAGCACTTCTTGCATATTTGTTGCAGTTGTTTTATTCTTGCATATTTGTTGCAGTTGTTTATACATTGTCTTGATTGCGGTGTTTTGGTAAATGTGCAGGTCATCTCAGAAAACAAAAAGAAGTCAATGTTCTCATTGGAACCACAAAGTTAGCAAAACAAAGATAATTTTACTAGTAGCAATATGGAAGTACAAAGTACAATTTCTGGTCATATAAAACGATTAATCCTAAATTATCTGCCATTAAATATAAAAAGAGTAAACCTTTGTACTTTAGAAAAAATGAGTCTGTATCACTTAGTCGATCTTACTAATCATCGAATACCTTTTCGTCAACCCCTTTTTGTCGAAGTCGCAAATCAACGAATGGACTTTTAATCAAAGTTTTTCATAGGGCAAACCAATGGTAAGCCACCTTAGCAACTGTGAAAAAAATAATCATAAACCTTAAAACCTACCCAGGTGGGGGGCTTCGCTCCCCCCCCCAACTAAATATACCAACTTCGAGATCGCACTACAGTGAGGAAAAGGGCAAATTCTAGATGGTGGCCAACCATTGGTTTGCCCCAGGAAAAACTTTGATTAAAACTCCATTTGATGTTTAGTGGCTTCGATAAAAAGGTGTTTGAATAGGGGTTTGATCATCTGTCATTCAACTAAGTGATATAGACCCAGAAAAAAAGTACATTTACATTTTATAGTACTGATAATGCTGCTTTAGTTGCTATTGACCTAGAAAGGAGCTTGGAATGACAATATATTACTTTTTCAACTGCAGTGTCAAGGTATGCAGTGGATGTAACTGACTCACTGTTTCTCGACTTTGTTTAATCTAAATGTGTTAAGGCCATTATGCCCTTATCTCTTGTTTAGTGAGAGGGTAGTAGGTGTTTGAATTCATTGCCACACAATATTGGGGCTGATACAAATCTGGAGAACTTTAAGAACTGGCTAGCTATATTTATAGTTGATTGGCTCTCACTTACTTAATGTTTCCCCTCTGGACATCATTGACTTATGATTCTTGCCTGTACCTATCTCCGTTATTAAAAGCATTAAGGAAAACTTTAAAGAATGTGACAATGTATGTTTTATATGAGATGCAGCAGTTTTCCATTACTTCATTTAAATTTGACTTTGCTTTCTTTTGCACTGTTATAGTTGGTTGCCAGCCTGACCTAACATTAAAATATAATTACTTTAACTCACCTAGTTTTCAGAGCCACAAAAGAAGAACACGGCTTTACAGAACTAAATATCTTGAACAGCAGCCCTATGTTATATTCTGTTCAAGTTTTGCTGCATATTACTTCTAATAAAATGAAAGGCAGTTTAGATATTTTTGTTTATTTGATGTTAAGTTTGTAGTGTATACGGCCACAGGTGAGACAGCAAATCTACTTATACTTTGTGGAGTTTGTAGAATTTACTGACAAGTAGTACTCAGAAAGAAATACATTTGAAACAGACCACAGATATATGTAACACATCCACACTACCCAAAGGTAACACAGGAAACATCTGTTCATCAGCACATTAGGAAGTAAAATGGACTGAACAGATACTTCCTTTAGCCAATTTATCCTCCTTCCTAGACGGATGTGTTTTAAAATTAACACTGTACTTTAAACAAAAAATGATTCCTGCTTAACTAGGTAATTGAGCATAGAAGTTAAATAGCTTGGTGTTTGAACATATTTGAAGATTGTTGTAAATCTCATGTAATAGACTGACAGATTCCCAACTAAGATTAGTTCTCTGTGATATGCCCACTCTTCGCCAGGAGAGGTTGCAGTTCAGCTGCATCCCTGCATTGGATAAAGCAGGTATACTAAAGTTAATGAGTATTTTGAACGAACAGTGCAATGCACTCAAAATCTAAAAATCCAACATAATTCAACTGACTCCAAATGATTCATTCTATCACCACCCCGCTTATTATTAATAACCATTTGTAAAACGCTAAACTTAAAGGCATGATCTGTGTGAACTGTGATATGCTTGGCTAATGCATTAAATTGATTCATTTTCCTGATATCATATATATGGTTGTATAGCCTGTCTTTTAACTTTCTGGATGTCATACCTACATAAAATGCCATGCATTTCGTGCATGTTGCCAAGTAGACAAGATTCATACTGTTACAAGTCGCATAAAATTTAGGTATAAATGTGTACTCCAGAAAAAGGTGGGTGAAATACTGTCTATCAACAATGTAACTGCACATATTGCATCTATTGCAAGGGAAAGTACCTACTCATGGTAATTCCCTATGTATCGCTTTTTGTTCTGTGTTTGTCCTTTCTACACAAAGCAACCTTTTAAGGTTCTTGCTATTCCTATATCTGAACCTTGGTGTTTCCCCTACCAAGCTAGAAATATAGGGGTCTATAGTCAGAATATCCCAATTCCTTTTTATAACTTCAACTATTTTCTTATTGTCATTTGTATA
>NC_056744.1:776035995-776078495 GCF_019279795.1 Protopterus annectens
TTCTGGGTTTGCGATTTCCGTCCGTTCGACTTTATAGACTCGACATTCTGAAATTCGAATACACACACATACTAGATATACACATATATATATATATATATATATATATATATATATATATATATATAGTGTGTATATAGATCTACTTTCAAATTTCAAACTACCACAATGCTGAATTGCAAAATCTTGAGACCAGCAACTCAAATTAACAACACTGAAACTTGAAAACACTGAGGTTTACTTTACCAAAATTCATAATATCGAATGTGAAGCTGTGTGGAATGGTAAATTTGGCCTTTTACATAATGTAGTGTGATCTCGCAGGTGATATATTTAATTTGCAGTGGGTATGAGGGGTGCAGGAGGAGCAGCCCCCCTGCAAAAACATAAACAAAACAACATGTGTGAAATAAGTTTTTGAATCGCTAAGGATATTTATGCGGACATTAGATATATAGCTACAGCAGCAGTGTTTGTTTAGTTTTACATTTCTTTCTAAGTTATATCTTTGAGTTTTAATAAAAAGCACTTACTTATGTTTTAGGTAATTCAGTCCCATAGCAGTTTACTGCAGCACTTAGAACTTTGTACTTAATGTATGCCATGTTGGTTATGTTAGTTTTGAGAATATTTAAAGTGGTAGAAGGTTATGCAAACTGTTTCTGTTTGGTAGTTATAGTATTATTCGATAAAGTAAATTTTGATGTTTTAAAGTTTCAGTGTTGTGCAGTTTTGAGTTTCTAGTGTTGAGATTTTAATTTGAAAGTAGATCCATATATATATATATATATATATATATATATATATATATATATATATATATATTCAACCTGAAACTGAAGAACTTGATAATGTCATAACATTCCGGTAAAAATGTATTCCACCAGATCAGCATTAGTTTCACTGTAATGTTGCAAAAGTAAGGTCCGCCCCTGAGCTTAGTTTTGCACAAAGGACTGCACCTGATGACACACAACATCAAAGACAGTTGGTGGCGCTAACAAACTTGAAGCTGTTACCATGCCACTGCCTGTTGGAAACCAGCTGAATAATGCAACAAGAGAAACAGAATGAGGAAAATGATCTGCTCTGGGTTAGAATTTTATAGCTAAAACTGCACTCATTCAGGCAGCCAGTAGCTTTGTCAAATTTGCTGTATGGATCAGAAGGTCTGTTTTGGACTCACCTCTGAAAATGAAGGTTGTGGATTCTAATTTCAGGCAAGGATTAGGGCTATATGTGAAACACCAGCTTCTGAGTGCATCATGAGGGGACTGGGCACTGTACTATACTGTTGGAATTTGCCATCCTTTGGGTGAGACATTAACCCTAGGTTCTTTTGTCACTGATAGTGCTGTTCTGTTGATATCTGAGTGGAAATAAAAGAACCTAAAGCATGTTTGTAAACAACATATTTTTTTTTTTACAATTAAAACAACTTGCTTTAAATTACAAAACAATCACACTTAGCAGAAAGAAAAATAGAAGTTAAATCCTAATATAAAAAAGCTACCATAACATGGTTTACATTCTCTCCCGTATCTTTCCTTTCCACAGACCTTTACCAGTTTCACACAAATTGTTTTATTCTTTTCATTCTTTCTTAAGTCTTTAAAAAACAGATATTTACTAGTTCTTATAAACTTATACCATTTATTTATTTGTTTTTTGCAGGACAAAATACTACTTTATATTCCATATGTACCATTTTATCCATCTATTCACTTAGCCTGTGATTTCCCACTTAATTTAATACAGGGTTCCGGGAAGCTAGGACTTACACTAATATTCAAGGAGTGCAAGGCATAGAAGCTCATCCTGAATGTGTGCAAGCAAACACACACACACACATGCACATAAAACTTCTCTCTCACACTGTAGCATACATACAGGCAATTTAAGGAATCACTATTTCACCTATGACATGCCTTTGGGATGTTGAAAGTAACTAGAGTTTGTGTCTTTCGGCTTTTCCTGGTTAGGGGTCACCACAGCGGAACTCCGGTCCGCTAATGATTGGTAGTGGATTTTTACGTACAAGGTTACCAGCCCTGACGCACAACCTTCAATGAAGGCATGCCCATTCATGCATGTCTCCACGCAGAAGATGCTCTAGCTGAGACTCGAACCGGACAGCGTCTTACTGTGAGGCGACAACGCTACCGCAGCACCACCACCGCAGTCTTTGAAAGAAACTAGAGTAATAAGTGAAAATCCTATATAGACATAGATGGACACGTAGATTAACACAGAAGGCACCCCAGACAAGAATCAGACTATGGAGCCCACCCTGTGAGGCAACAGCGATAACTGATGCATCACTGTATTCAATACAACTGGAGTTAACCTTAGCATGTCTTTTAAATGTTTCAAACCCATTTTAAAGTACCAAAAAGAAGATTCTTGTATGTAACCTTCTCTAGAAACAAAGCTCCCATTCCATAGTAAGATATTGCCACAGATCCTGGATATACCAACAGTGAAACAGCGGATGCTGGAAAGTTTCTTAACCATATTGCATTGTGTCTCGTATATGACCTCTAATTTTTTGTATTTTCTGTTATACTAGTTTTAATATCACTTTTTAATGCTCATACATTCATCAAAGTCCCATAAATGCTGAGGTACTTTTTGCATAACTTACCTAAACCTTGTTTCCCTTAACTAGTTTACTGTTCTCAGACCAGAGATCACACGTAATGGGTATGAATTACTGTTATATAATTTCTTCCTGTCATCAGGACACACTTCATTTTTGTAGTCTTTTATGTATCATAGCTGTCCCACACTTTTGTCCAGACACCTTCCATATTTCTTCACATATTGTTTATTGCACCTTTCAGCACATCACCTTATTACAAATGAGCTGACCATTTCTTAGCTCATCTCCTCTTTAACCAAAATGTTTTCTAGAAAGACAGTAAACTAGGTTAATAGTTCCTAAAGTGCATTTGAGCAAGATTATTATAGAATAACTCTTAATCAGGTTTAAGTGATTTGTTCATACCTCACTCCCCTAAACAATGTTTTCAAAAGTCGTTAGTAAGCTTAAAGGAAAGGGAAACACAAGTGCTGTTTAAATAAGTACAGGCATTAAGCATACCAACAGCCTGCCTCCTCTTTTTACTCATTTGATACCCAGCCTACCTTTTAAAAGTCTTTTCTGCTACCTCTTAACCTTTCATCTCATTTGTATCCCAACTCCCAAAATAAAATGAATCCTTAATGAAATGTTGGCACTCAAGATGCTGAGTGCTGGCAAGCCGAAAATAAAAAGACCAAAAACACAGGAAAAGAGCAAACCTCAAAAAATCACTCTTCTCTTTTAAACTTCTTTTTGCAGGGTGGGCAAGCCCCCCACACCCCGCAAACATATGTATATCATCTTTGAGTTTGCCATACCTTGGAGAAAAGGGAATATTCTGAGAAATGGCATCTCAGATTTAATAAATGTCAGTCCGTTCATTTGGAGATTCAGTCTTGGTATTTCAGGACTCACTCTAGCAGGTCCTGATATTTCAAATGGTTACCAAATAGAATACCCAGAATCTTCTCCTGAGTAAATTTGTTCCTTACTTCTAATTTTTACCTAAATATAAAACCTCTGAGTTGTCCTTATTAATATTAAGTTACTCTTTCACCTCAAAATTATCAAGCTTGTTTAATACAGTTTTCTCCTTCCACATATGTTACTACCACCAAATGCATTCCTTCTATTTAATTACCAAGTACTGTTTAATGAAATAATTTATTTCACACCAATACCATCATCTAGAGAGACTCTTCCACAACATATGTACCCCCTTGTAGATTTTTAAATTTGTAAGCTTTTTGCTTGCTTTAGCGTGCTTCATCTCTGAGTGTCTTATGTATATCTTTGCTCGTAATCAAATACAAACACTTCTTGGAAGGCCCACAAAATCTTTGTTCTTAATAGAGTTATCATTTGCACTTTAAATTGTAACTTTCATTTTATAATCAATCTGTGGTTTTATTTCTTGCTGTTGCCTAATAATCATAAAAAAGGTCACCAGGATTGTTTGCTGTTTGCACACCTTATACAGCCTGCATTAACCTATCTTTTAAAGGCCCTACCTGTGTACACCTGAAACATGTTTTCTGTTGGCCAGCATTTAATAGCACACCACAGTTTATGTCAGTAAATATACATCTGGGCAGTACCTGCAAATAATTTGTGTATGGTAAATAAATGTAAAATAAATAAAACAAAACTCTTTGATAAGTGCAGCAGCATGACATTCTATGTTTTGAAAATTATCTTCATCTTCCAGCCCCCTGTCCAGAACTTTTCTAACTCTCCATCCTACAAAGTATTTTAAACCCTGTTCTGACCTAGAATTAACTGTTAAAAAGTGGTTGTCTTTGTATCATATCTGGACTTCAGAATCTTTAAAATCTGGATCCAGTTTCTTTTTGTTGTAACCTTCACACAACTTCATAAGCCCTTCATCTTTCCTGAAAATAGTGTGGATTACTTTTGTATTCAATACATTGCAGAACATGAACATTCTGTGGCATAAAACCCAAACAGTACTTCAATAGTTTTTGACCACAAAATTCTAACTAGGAAGCACTTTCAGTTCACCTTTAAAATAACTGTATCTCATTGGCTGAGATTCATCAAAAAGTGATTGGTGCCTTTTCAGTGCTAAACAGTGTGAAGCAAATAGCAAGAGGCACATAAGTAATTAGATATGGACTAACACTTTAGTCATAGGTGACTCTATAGTCAGGCACACTGATGTCCCACTCACCAGGCTGAACAAGGAGAAAATTACAGTCAGCTGCCTGTCGGGTGCCAGGTCCGCCACATAATGCATGCACTCAAGTCACTCCACAACAAGTACAAATACGACTCTGTCATTGTCCATGCTAGAGTGAATGACTTGAGACGTACTTCCCTGGACTACATGAAAAGAGACATGGAAGAGCTCTTGGATCATGTGTCCCAGGCAGGTATGACCCTAGCCCTGAGTAGCATCCTGCCTTTGCCCCAAATGATACCACAGTATAAGGGCAAAAGGATTGACTTCAACAATTGTCTAAGCTTCTGGTGTCCATCAAAGGGGATCCAGTATTTGTCTGCCTGGGAAGACATGATTGACAAACCATGATGCTTTGCCAGAGATGGTCTGCACATGTCACCCCTGGGATTCAGGTTACTGGCTAAAGCTCTTGCCACCCCTATAGTGCCTTTTTAGGCAAGGTTCAAAGGATAAAACCACCACTGTAACAGATACAAGCATGCAAAATCTGAAGGTAATGCTGCTCAATACTAGAAGTCTAAACCTCACAATGTACTCTCTCGAGGCACTCCTAAAAATGGAGAACATTGATATCTGTGCAGTAACTGAGAACTGGTTCAAGTCTCCAGAGAGCACCCCTGCAATACCAGGCTACAGTTCATACCACACTTTTCAGCCACAAAACCAAGACCGAAACACTAAAGGTGGAGGAGTGTCCATATTCACCAAGGATATTCACACCTCCAGGCTAGTTGCCTAACACAATGCATCTGAAATTCTCCAGGTGCAACTAACACTAAGTAAGATTGCAATCCAAATTGTAGCTTGCTACAGATCCCCCACCATGCCCCAAGATTCTCACTACACTTTCTAAACACACTGGAAAATATTAAGAAACAACCAAACACCCTAATACTGGGTGATTTCAACTACCCTACCATTAACTGGGAAAACTACTCGGGTACCAACTCCTTTTCCCAGCGGTTCTTGGAATTCATAAAATCCAATGCCCTGGATCAACTAATCCATTGTCCCACCAGGGGCCCCAATATCCTAGACCTGGTCATTACCAGCATGGGAGATAGATGCTCCACACCAGTGGTCTCCCCCTCATTGGTCAAGTCTGACCATAAGCAAATCACCCTTGACATCCACATTCCAACCCCCACCCCCCAGTAAGGAAACCTCCTTAAAAAACTTCTCTAAAGCCAACTTCATGCTACTGAAGTCAGACATGACAAACTTCATGACACCCATGCAGACGGGATCTGAATGTTCGACTGCAGAATCCTACACTAAGGCACTGTACGAGCACATCCACTCATGCATGAATCGTGCTATCCCAAATAGAACCAAGATGCTCTTCTCCAAAAAAGGAAGCCAATCTGGTGGTCCCCTGCTATAAACAAGCTATACAACAGAAGGAAGAAACTGTTGCAGAAAAAGAGGAAAATCCCAGGATGCAAAAAACTCCCTCACCAGCCTCAGTAAGAAGCTGAGATCCCTCATAAAATCCTCAAAAGCTAGATATGAAAATAAAATTGCCAAAGATTCCAAAGACAACCACAAGGCATTCTATAGTTATGTCAAGAATCTAACTGGCAATGCTCAGATCTGCTCTGAGCTACAACAGAATGGCATTAAATATACTGATCCCAAGGATATTGCCAATATCCTGGCAGATCGATTTAGTGCCAACTTCACTCACCACCTAAAGGGCCCAACTCAATACCAAAATATTGCCAAATTCCGATAATCACGGCCACACAGGTAGAAACCGCACTCTCCAAAGCTAAGAATAGAGCATCCATGGGACCAGATGACATCCCAGGCTGTGTACTACATGAACTACAAAATGAACTGGCACCTCACCTAAGAGTCATGTTTAATCATAGCCTCACCTCAGGCTTCGTGCCCACTGAGTGGTGCACAGCTACAGTTATCCCACACCACAAGGGGGGATCCACCTTGGATCCCCGGAACTACTGTCCCATCAGTCTGACAAGCCTGATCTGCAAGGGCATGGAACCCATTATCATGGACCTTATAAACAAAGACATTGGCAACCTTTAAACACCGGACCCCACCCAGTTTGGGTTTGTGAAGGGCCGATCTTGTCTCCTGAATCTGATTGGCTTCTTCGAATCAGTCTCCAGATCTGTGGACGAGGGTAAGGCAGTCCACACAGCCTATTTGGACCTTGCCAAGGCCTTCAACACCATCCCCCACTTTGGAATCATAGATAAACTTACTAAGCTGGGCATAAATCCCTACGTCACTCAATGGGTTGCCAACTGGCTTACTGAAAGAACCCAGACTGTAAAAGTAGCCGACTCCAAATCCAGCTCCAGACAAGTGACAAGTGGAGTACCTCAGGGTTCAGTCCTGGGACCACTCTTGTTTGGCATCTACTTCTCTGAAGTACAGGCCAACACTAAGGGACTCTGGCTAACAAAGTTTGCAGATGACTGCAAACTGGGAGCCATTATTTAATCCCCAAATGATGTGAATATTCTACAAAAGGGCCTTACAGAAACAGATGCCTGGTGCCAGAGCCATGGGCTCAAGCTTAATACCAAGAAATGTATAGTTATCCCCTTTGGAAAAAAAAACATGTACCCATGAATTACCACATAGGTGGCAGGACACTAAACATCAAAAATGTGATGAGAGACTTAGGGACACAGGTGGACATTGGTCTCACTTTCGATAACCACATCGCCACAACAGTCAGGAAATCCTTCTATGTGGCACACCTCATCACTAAGGGCTTTTTATCCAGGCAAAAGGAGGTCATTGTCCCACTGTACTCATCCCTCATTAGACCCATTATAGAGTATAATGCCCCATTTGGTATGTACCTCTCAAGACATCTGCAACAGCTAGAAAGGCCACAGAAATACCTCGCTAAAAGAATCACAGGTCTAAAGCAGATGCCATATGCTGACCATCTAAAAAAAAACTCCAGCTATACTCTGTGGCATGTTGTCTACTCAGAGGCGATCTCTGCTTAACATACAAGGCTATGTCAAACCCTGAGCTGTTGGACATGCTCCATTTAAAGAAATCCCAATCCCTCAGAGCCACATGCTCCAGGGATCTAAACCTTGTCATCACAATGAACAAAACATGCTAGAGGGATAGGTTCCTGACCCAGAGACTTCCCATACTCTGGAATAGACTGCCCATACATGTCAAGCAGAGCACCTCATTGGCCCTCTTCAAAAGGAACATTGATGATTGGATGGGAGATAGGAAATTCACCTCGGGGATCGTGTCAGTCGCCATGCTAGACAGGGGTCCAGAGAAGTAAATATTGTGGGAAGAAATATCCAGGGAATTGTTATGGCTAGGCTTGCATAGGCCCTAGGGCCAATAGCCTAGTACCAACCTATGAACCTATAAGGGCTAGCGTAGATAGCACCAAGAGAGCAGGCAAAGAGCTGCATACTAAATTAGAATGGCTGTGTTGGAGGGAAGAAAGATACTTAGCTGGCACAGTGGATCACTAGCACGACTACGGGTACATGACCTGTGTGATGAACATTACAGCCAAGCATACCTCTCAACTATACAGATTTTTTACTCATATTTTTGGTCCATTTTTCATAAAACTTTGATTTTCTGACAAAACACTGACAAGTTATTGAAGATTGAAGTCAGAAAATAATGACAGACATTTGAGTTTTAGACTTTATATCCTTCAGAAAATTCATAGTAACACAAAATCTGTTATTCTATCAACTTTCTAAGTTTGTAACAGCAGTATTTAAGTTTGTAAGAGCAGTATATTTAAAAACTGACACTATTTTGGGCCTTTGTCCCTCCATTATTTACAACTTTGCCCAGATTTCTTGCTCTGAGAGGTTGAGAGGTATGCAGCCAAGACAGGCTAGTACAGTGCAGTAAATACATGCTCATGCATTGCTAAAGTGCTGAATAGGTGACACTCCAGTCAGCCTACAGACATTCAGCACAGTGAAGTTCCAAACCATTTCCTCACTGAAATGAGAAGGAAATGGGGAAGTATGAAAGTAGGAGAGGAAAATAGGAAAGTAAAAAGGGGGAATGTACTAAGCAGAGGAAATCACACAAGGGTGACCATAAGAGCTGAGAGGTGGGGGAAGGAAAGGCAATCTCTTTTTGTGAAGTAGAGGTCCTCATTTTCAATATATGAAAAAGAAAGGATGATGGGGTTGGTAGAGAGGAATGGCTGGGGAAGGAATACTGAGTTAAAGGAAGCCAGCAGGTACAGACAGATGAGGATAAAATACAAAGGCAGACAGACAAGGATAAATTCTGACTGCGGCAAGACAGCTGGTGATGGAGAGGGTTGGATAATGGAAAAAGTCTAGGGAATGGCACAATAGGGAGGGAAACTTGGAAAGGGATAGAGCAACAGCCACAACAAGATGCCACACTGATCCAGAGGGCAACACTTTTCAGCAGTAACCTCTGTAATTGAGGTCAAGGGCAGGCTGCACCTCTCATGGCTAGATGGTCTCAGCCTGCCATGTGACTCGAGAAGTTGTGCCAGGATGTGCTGAGGTAGGCATCTGTCTGTTGGCACATTTCAGGTGATACTAGCAGCTGCAACTGATGAAGACAGATAATGGGGGACCATTCCATGTCAATGTCAGAAGGTAAGCCTCTGTCCTCCTCAAGAGAAGCAGCCATGGACCCCATGGCTAATTTCTTCAGATTATCTACAAGAGGGTGATCTGTGTCTCTGTGATGCAATGCAAACATAGTGAGCACTGGCAAATCAGTGCCATAGGTATCATTAGTCTCATGCAAAGGTAACCAATGTAACTCCATAACCTCCATCACAAGTGGAACTGCAGAAAGATGAGGAAAACAGAACACCTTATTACACACATGACATACTTAATTCCATTTACACAGTAGAATTCCACATATGGCATAAGCACCCCATTGTTGGGGGAATCACTCCTGCCTCCTGCAACATCCTGCCATGTTCATCTCTTGCTTCTCTGTTACCATAAAAGAACATATGAAGACCTCAGTGCACAGGTACAAACAGGTAAAATAACGAGAGGAGAAGCAAATTCTTACAATACATGTCTACTTCCCTATCCTTAACCTCTGCCTCTTATTACTGAAAAAGGTCAGGGTGGCAACACCACAAGTTGCTGTATCAGTGCCAACGTTGTTCACCAAAACAGGTGATGCCAGTGGCATCACTTACTATCCTGGTAAGCTTGCGCAGGCACATACCTTATGGGGGGTATCGTGCATCTCCAGCAGGAACTCAGAAAAATCTGTGTGCGGGAAAAAGAAAATCTTGCCTTTCCTAGCACATCAAGTAGTAATCCAGCAGTTTAACGTGTTTGAGGAAACTATGACCAATACATAGGTTCACTTGTGGAGCACAACTATACCCCATTGTGTATGTATGTACATAGGATATTTGAGACACACATTGTAAATCAACAAGGGGGCACTACCAAACCATATTAGGTCAGTGTTATGGTACTACAGGTTCATAAAGTCTGCTTATGAACGTACTATTCACTTCCATTCAGCAGTACTTAGGATGGCTAGCATCAACTGGAATGGGTAGCACATTGTGTTACTGATACAATTCAGAGACAGTTTCACTGAACTGACTTATTAACATAACCACCATGCTAGAAGAACCCTGCTAGCATGTAAGTACCATTTGATATGAGAACAGTTACAGAGCAAAATCAGTGAAAAACAGGACTTTACATAACTCTGTGGAAATGGATATACAAGTACTGAAGGCAGGAAACCTTCTTAGTATTATACCCCAGCAGTATAACCAATACCTGTGGCAGTGGTGGCTTCAAATCAAAGGGGGGGGCTGCAGGAGATAGTTGAATGGGTACGGCTGATGGGAATGGGTGTGGCCAACTAGAAAGGGGTGGGGCTATGCTAAAAATGCAAAAACTGGAAATTTAATTAAACACGCTGCCCTGGGTGCCAAACCATCATTATGAGAGTCCAATCAAGACAAAATAAAGTGTAGAAGAAAAAAAAAATATTTGAATGTATTGGCTACATGACAGCTTACTTAATATCTAGATGGAAACAAAAAGGTTATGAGTCATGAAAAAATAAATTACTTTTTAAATACATTACTGGAATGCCAGTCAAAATCAAGTATAAAAAAAACAAGCAGCACTCAACTCAAACCACTTATCCTTGCACTGCAGCTCTAATTATACTTTATATTCAGCTTTATAAAATTATCAAGTAACATGCTGAAAGTAGCAATCTCTGTGATACCCCACTTGTAAAAATGTTTCTTATCCAAAAAAGACCTGCTGCCTGACAACAACTATCTACTTGTTTCATAGGGAAAACATGATCAAAGTAAAAAATGAACTGCAAACAAGAAACAAGCTCAAGATAAATTGCTTAAAGGATTACTGCTCAGGTTATGGACCACACATGATAGATTGGCATTCTGTTTAGTTTACGGGTAAAGCCTGCAAAGATGACTGCAAGTCTCCAACAAATGTAATGAGCTTCTGAAAATACTGTAATCCTGTCCTTTATTACAAATACTGTCATATGCATTTCAATACCTAAGGCTTATATGCTAGTTATGTAAATATTCTCTGCATGGCAACAACAAAAAGGCTTTCAATGTTGGTAATTCTTTAACAGTATGCTTATTAAAGCTTACTTGCATCTTACTGTCTCAGACAAGCTTACCTGATGGTCACTAAAGCATTGTTACTTAAAAACAGAGCAACAGGCACTGCAACAATATGCATTTTCTGAATAAGAAGAAGCATAAATCAACAGTATAAAAAATATGACAGAAAACCAGAACATTCTGCAAAATCAAGGACAGATGAAAAGCCACTGTAGTACTTGTGTCTACCTTGGATGGGGGGATACTCTGTACACTTACACTGCATAACTGCTCCTTGCCTTGCTTGGACACATCCAGAGTCAGTAAGTGGGGGTGCAACAAGTATGTCACAATTTGAAATGTCTCTGGATGACGGTGATGGCCCTGACGCATTTATCATACCTCTCAACCTCAGAGCAAGAAATCTGGACAAAGCCATAAATAGAAGTGGGACAAAGGCCCAAAAATAAGGACAGTTTTTAAATATTGCTCTTATAAACTTAGAAAGATAATAGAATAGTAGGTCTTGCATTAGTATGAATTTTCTGAAGGGTATGAAATCTGAAACTCAAATGTCTGTCATTATTTTCTAAATTCAGTCTTTAATGATTTGCCACTAATTTGCCAGAAAACCACAATTTTATGAAAAACGGACCGAAGATGTGATGCAAAAATATCAAATAGCCATACAATACAGCTGGGAACTTGTCAAAGAAGGGACACTTTTTTAATATTCGTACTGTTAACTTGAACAGCTGACAAAATAAGAGAATCTACATGCATTTCTGAAATTAAGAGTAATCGATAACTCTGATCATTACAATTATTTATTAACTGTAAAGCCTCCATGTTTTCTTCCAAATTTGCCATTTTGTGGAAGGATTATTAGGGGGAGAGCAACATTTTGAGCCAAAATTGGGGACAGTTGAGAGGTTTGGACATACCTAATTCTATAAAGTGATTTATTTGCGCATACCTCTTAACGCAGGAAATTTGGACAAGGCCAAATATATTGGGGGAACATACAAACAGTACTAAAAATTGCTCTTGTATAAACTTAGTTGACAGAATAGCAGGTCTTGCATGCATTTTTCTGAAGGGCATGAAGTCTGAAACTCAATGTCTATCATTCTTTAGTAACTTCATTCCTAAATGATTTGCCAGAAAACCACACATGTTATGAGGAATAAACCAAGAATAAGAAGCAAAAATCTATTCATCCTGCAAAAATCTGGACAGTTGAGAGATACAGTTCTGCCAGGGCTGTCTGAGTTTGCTGCCCTTCCCACCTCACAAAATCATAATCAAATGGGGCCTTCCTCCTGCAGCTATTCCGATGTCCCATTACTTGGCTATTTCACCCCATTTACCATAAACACCATAATGTGCATACTGCTTTACTTTTACGATGATTTGGATTTCATTTGTTTTATTTTACATTTTACAGCACAAACACTAATAGACATCAGCTAAACAAAGCAATGCAGTCTCACAATGAAAATAGACAGCATTAAAACTTCACTGGCCCTGAAACTCACATTCATTGAAACAGGATTGAAACCCACATTCAAAGAAAATACATCTGGCCAGTGGCAGATAAAGATTAATTTTGGGCTGTTTTCAAATCATAGGCCCCTTGCACAGGAAACATACATGTGTTCTTTGATATACCTTCCTGAGTGTATTAAATTATATTCCTTTTATAATACAGTACAGTTGTTAGAAGGTGTTTTACATTTATTGTTTTGAACATTTTTCCAGTAAACAATGAAACAAAATGCATGCACCAATAATGACAAATCTGTCCAGTTCAGAATATTTCCATCATAAACGTCTACTTCTACAATCCACCAGTATCAGTTGTTGTTTTTCTTTCGGCTTTTCCCGGTTAGGGGTCGGAACTCAGGTCCGCTAATGATTGGCAGTAGATTTTTACGGTGCTGAGGTGCCAACTCGACGCCCAACCTTCAACGAAGGCACGCTCATTCACGCATAGGTTCATATTAGGCTATCTGCCCTAGGGCATTTATAAGCCTAGCCAGAGTGTGTTTGGCTTTCACCACCCATTTTAAAATAATTTTGCTATGCCCTTTTTCGAGGTTAGTATACTGTGCCTCTGTCTAACAGTGACAGAAGTGATACCCGGGGTAAACCTATGATCTCCCATCCACTCATCAAGATTCCTCTTGAAGAGAGTCAATGAGGGACTTTGCCTAACCTGGACTGGGATTTTATTCCAGAGTGAAGGGAGCCTCTGGGTTATGAATCTGTCCCTCCAGCATGTCCTATTTATTTCAGTGCTGAGGTTCAAGTCTATCGAGCGCGTAGCTCGATGGGATTTGGATTTTCTGAGGTGCAGCATGTCCATTAATTCCGGGTTGGACATGGCTTTATACGTCAGGCACAGATCGCCTCTGAGCAGGCGGTATGCCACTGAGTAGAGCTGGAGTTTCTTTAACCGGGCAGCATATGGCATCTGTTTGAGCCCTTTGATCGTCTTGGTGAGGTACTTTTGGGGTCTTTCCAGTTGCTGCAGGTGTCTGGTAAGGTACATCCCAAAGGGGGCATTGTACTCAATTATGGGCCTGATGAGGGATGAGTAAAGAGGCACGATGACCTCCCCTGATCTAGGTGTGAATCCCTTCATGATTAGGTGGGCTATATGAAATGTTTTTCTAACCACTTTGGCCACGTGGTTGTCAAATGAGAGATTGCTATCAACTTGGGTCCCTAGGTCCCTAATTACTTCTTCTGTACTTAATGGATTACCACCTATGTGGTAATTTGTGGGCACTTTGTTTTTGCCAAAGGGGATGACTATACACTTTTTGGCGTTTAGCTTGAGGCCATGGCTCTGACACCAGTTGTCTGTTTCTATGAGGCCCTTTTGGAGGATGCTTGTGTCGGCTGGAGTGTCGATTATGGCGCCCAGTTTGCAGTCTTCTGCAAACTTGGTCAGCCACAGTCCTTCCATGTTGGCCTGTACCTCCGAGAAATATATACCGAACAAGAGAGGTCCCAGGACTGAGCCTTGTGGGACGCCACTTGTAACTGGTTTGGAGTCTGACATGGCTCCAGCAATTCTAACCATGTGGGTTCTGTCCTTGAGCCAGTTTGCAACCCATCTAGTGACATAGGGGTTTATATTTAAGCTGGTGAGCTTATCTATAATGCCCGAGTGGGACATTGTATCGAAGGCTTTTGCGAGGTCCAGGTAGGCTGTGTGGACCACCTTCCCCTCGTCAATGGCCTTAGTGACTGTTTCAAAGAAATCAACCAGGTTTAAGAGGCAGGATCTGCCCTTAACAAAGCCAAACTGGGTAGGATCCAGTGTCTGTAGGTCCTCGATATCTTTATTTATGAGGTCCATGATGATCCTTTCCATAGCTTTGCAGACCAAGCTAGTCAGGCTTATGGGGCAATAGTTTCCAGGATCCGTTGAGGCACCACCTTTGTGGAGAGGGACCACTGTTGCTGTACGCCACTCTTTGGGTACATATCCTGTAGTAAGGCTGAGATTGAACAGTAGTTTTATGTTTGGGTTTAGCTCTTCTTGCACTTCATGTAGGACACAGCCCAGGACACCGTCTGGTCCCATTGATGCTGTGTTTTTTGCTATGGAGAGGGCAGCTCTTACCTGAGCATCTGAGATGTCAGGGGGACAGCACTCTGCTGGGATAGATATTTGCCCTTTTGGTGGGGGGGGGAGAAGTTTGCGCTGAACCTGTCAGCTAGGATGTTGGCAATGTCTGTGGGTTCGGTGTATTTTTTGTTATTTTGGACTAATTCTGAGCATATCTGGGAATTCCCACCCAGGTTCCTAACATAACTAAAGAAAGCCTTGTGATTATCCTTAGTTTCCTGTGCAATTTTTCTCTAGAAGCTGGCCTTAGACAATTTTATGAGTGCCCGTAGTTTTTTTGCTAATACTGATCAGAGATGCCTTCCCTTTTTGGGATTTTGCTCTATCATGTAGTAGCTTCCTCCTTCTGTTGTATAGTTTGTTTATGGCTGGGGTCCACCAGACAGGACGTCTGCCTTTGGAGGATTGGGACTTGGTTTTATTTGGGATTGCATGATCCATGCATTCCTGAAGGTGTTCATAGAATGCATTTATAAAGGATTCTGCTGTCTGGGCCATATTTTCCACAGGCCCTGGGGCTTTGAAGGATTCCACCTCGGTTTTGAGAAGTGTGAAATTTGCATTAAAGAAGTTTTTCACTGTGGTTTTCAGGGCAGGGGGTGGAGTCGGGATGTGAATATCCAGTGAGATTAGTTTATGGTCTGATCTTACCAATGAGGGATACACTTCTGGTCTGGAGCATAGAGTCCCCATGTTGGTGATGATCCGGTCCAGTATGTTTTCCCCTCTTGTGGGAGTGGTAACAAGTTGTTCCATAGCATTTGAGTTTATAAATTCTAGGAACCTTTGGGCTAGGGTGTTGGAGCTAGAGTAATGCTCCCAGTCTGTGTTTGGGTAGTTGAAGTCACCCAATATAATGGTGTTTGGAGAGACCTACATATTTTCCAGTGTTCTCAGGAAGGCCGAGTGGGGTTCCTGGGTTTGGGAGGGTGGTCTGTAGCAGGCTATAAACTGGAAGGCAGTTTTACCCAATGTTAGTTGCACATGGATAGTCTCTGATGCTTCGTGCTGTGCCACCAACCTGGAGATGTGGGTATCTTTGACGAATATTGATACTCCCCCTCCTTTTGTGGTTCGGGCCAAGTTTTGGGGCCGAAAAGCATGGTATGAGGTATAACCTGGTAGTGCTGGGGTGCTCTCGGGAGCCTTGAACCAGGTTTCTGTTACTGCACAGATATCAATGTTCTCCATGCTAAGGAGAATTTTGAGTGCATGCATCTTGAGGTTTAGACTTCTGGCGTTGAGTAGCATTACTCTTAGTTTCTTATCCCTTGTGATACCTATGAAGGTGGGTTTGTCTTTTGAGCCTTGCCTAAAAAAGGCACTATGGGGGTAGCAAGAGTCTTTGCCAATATCCGAAAGCCCAGGGGTGACAGGTGCAAGCCATCCCTAGCAAAGAATCATGGCTTGTCGAGCATGTCATCCCAGGCTGACAGGCATTGGATCCCCTTTGAATGACACCAATACTTAAGCCAATTGTTGAAATTGATCATCTTGTCTTCATATTGTGGCATCATTCTTGGTGAGGGTAAGATGCTACTCAAGGTCAGGGTCATATTGGCCTGGGCTACATGCTCAGAGAGCTCCTCTATGTCTCTTTTCATGTAGTCCAGGGAGGTACATCTCAGGTCATTCACACCAGCATGGACAATGACTGAGTCATATTTGTACTGCCTTGGAGTGACCTGAGTGCTTGTGTTATGTGGCGGATCCTAGCGCCCGACAGGCAGCTCACCGTGACCTTCTCCTTGTTCAGCCTGGTGAGCGGGACATCAGTGTGACTGACGATAGAATCACCTATTACAAGTGTATCAGGTGTGTTGTTTAGCCTTAAGGGCTGTGACTGTTCGGCACACTGGCTTTGTGAGCTATGTGTTGTATGTGTTTTGTTTTGGGATAGCGATTGCTTGGGTGTCTGCTTTGGAGGTCTCTGCTGCTTAGGCAGATTTTTATTTAGAGCCTCCGAGTATGTTTTTGTGTGTTTATGTGTTTGGTTTGCTGTCGTGGTAGGCCTGTGTGAGACTGGAATTGTAGTGAGTGTAGTTTCCTTCTCCTGACTGGTTACGCCAGTACTGAGTTGAGAGAGCTTAGCCTCCAGTATGGCTATATGGTTGCATCTCTCTCATGTGTTGGAATTTGTTGGGAGGAGGATAGGGTTGTCTGTGTACATGAGGCAGTTGTAACATTGCCTCAAGATTCCCAGATTCACCAGCTGGACTGGAGAGGAGATTGACAACTGACCTTTGGACATGCTAGAATAGTATTGGGAATTCCTTTATAATTGAAAAAAAAAGGGCTAATGGGGAACAAAGTACTCAAGGGGAGTTTGTGTGCATGTCTTTTGAATGCTACTTGACCGTGGGTTGGACATGCAGACTCCATACAGAAGGCGCTCCAACCGAGAATCGAATGGGAGAACCACAATCCACCAGTATCAGTAAATATGCATAATCTCTGCAGACGTAAAAGTCATCTAAATAATTCCACATGAAAGTGATCTGTAACTAATGAAGAGGTTGCTGCTAGCACACAACTTTATATTTCATTGTTTCATCTACAAATAAAGTGTGTGTTACCCTTGAGGAATAAATTGCCTATGTTACATAAAGAAAATGATAAGCTAGTAATATTGCAATAAGGAATGGATGGCAAACTGATAACAGGTTTATTGTTACTAGGTATCTTTGCCAAAGAGGACATTCTCAGGACTGCAGCATCCACCCTCTTTAAAAGTACAACTCAGTACAGTATCAGCAATGCATTTATATACTGTGGGAGTAGAACCCACAACCTTCTGTATCAAAAGCAAGTACACTACCTGTTGTGCTATTAACAATGCAAGCAGACTCAGCATGAGCAGTACTAAACTTCTCTTCAAGCTCTCAGCTCCTTGTGAAATCCACTTGACACGCAACTGTACCTCTCAACTTTGAAGCACAAGAAGTCTGGAAAAAGCCAAAGTTTATTGGGGGGGGGTGAAGCCCAAAACCTAGGGACACATTTTAAACATTGCTTGTATAATCTTGGAAAGTTGCTAGAATAAAATACTGTGTTACCACCATGCGTTTCACTGCCAAGGCTTGAATCCAGGACCCTGTACACTACAGTCAGAGCAACATATCACTATGCCAATTCAGCTGTTTCTTGAAAGACAGGTAAACTGAAACTTAAATGGCTATCATTTAGTGAATTTAGTTTTCACCATAGCTCTCAACGTCTTAGCACAAAACACCTAGGCAAATCTAATAATGGGGGAATACAGCCCCCAAACATATTCAGTGAATTCAGTTCTCACCATAGCTCTCAACCTGTTAGCACAAAAAAACTGGACAAAGCCAACAATGGGGGAATACTGCCACAAAATAGGGACACATTTCAAATATTGATCTTATAAACAGAAAATTGCTAAAATAAAAGGTTTTGTGTTACCATGAACTTTCTGAAGAATATGAAGTCTGAAATTCAAATGCCTGATATTATTTTCCAGAAAACCACAGATTTTATGAGGTACATAACAGAAATATGACAAGTGGTGGTACGTAAGGAATTCAAGCTCTTGCTACCTACTCCCAAGGTACAGGATTTGAGTCTAGCCACCACCAGGTATATTTCCTGAGTTCTCTGTAATCAGTGGGGCATTACACACATACACCCCTACCTGAGCTTCATTAATTCAAATACTACTCAACTTGACTCACAAATTCAAAGCCCCTTCTTGCAGCTCCATTCCAGCAGCAAAGTCCTTGCCCCCGAAAGCCCCGTGAGACAGCAGCAAAGTCCTTGTTCCTGTGAGAGCAGGCTCCAGCCTGCAGATGTTGCAGTCTGATCCCCTTCCAGTCTATGCAGTTGTAAGTGGTTCACCAGCAGTCCAAATTCCTGTGCACATGCATGATGCGTGGAGTTCCGGGAACGCTGATCACACATGCGTGAAAGTCCGGGATGACTCGCATTTGTTTTTATTTCACTTTTTCTTTTTTTTTTCATTTTTCTTTTTTTCTTTAAGTTTGTTTTATTTTCTGGAGGGGCTGCAGTCCTGCAGTTCAATAGCATGAGCCGTCCCTGACCTGTGGTGTGTGCGAGTATTATACCCCAGCAGTATAACCAAGACCTGTGGTGTGTGTGAGTATTATACCCCAGCAGTATAACTAACACCTGTGGTGTGTATGTGTATGAGTATTATACCCCAGCAGTTTAACCAACACCCGTCGTGTGTGTATTATGCCCCAGCAGGATAACCAACATTTGTGGTGTGTGTGAGCATTATACCCCCAGCAGTATAACCAACATCTGTGGTGTGTGTGAGTAGGAGCACAGTACAGTGGCATGGCACTTTCATGTCCAGCTGTGATGGTGGTGCAAACCATACGGACCATGGGCACCAGGCATCTAGGGAAGACAGGACACAAAGAACATGAAGATACCTGTATACAGGAGTAGTCATGATAATGTATTGTAAGAGGGAGGGGTGTAATTGAGTTTGCATACCACTATGTGGGGCTCATACACAAATGGAGGAAAGGGTAATGATGCCAATGCTCACAGTAACAAGCTATATATGGAGGGTTATGTGCAGTAGTAAGATGCTTGCTAACCTGCTGCTGAATGGAGGGAAGGGAACCATAGGTGGATAGCATTTGCACACTACCTGAGAAATCCATTCATTAATGTGTAACCTACTGGAAAAGTTCACCAATCAGATGAATGAGTGTTACTGCAGAGGATTTATTTCAAATGACTGAAAGACCATATAGTCGAAAATCAGAAGATTGAATCTTGGTATTTCAAACTGTCTTCTCTGGAAGCCATCATCATGAAAAACAGTGTTTCTGTAGGGGAACAAGCCCCCCACCTGCAACCCTCACACCTCCTGCCTATTATATATACTACTACTGAGATCACGCAACACTGGGGAAAAGACAAACACCCGACCCCAAAACATATTTGCTTACAGAGGAAAAGCTAGTTCAACTTTCTGAGATTTGATCATCTTGGTTTCTATCATATGGTTTTGCGATCATATGAAGTAGACTCACTGCAGACCCACAGCATGCACAGCATTTACGTCCTGGACAAAGGTGCCATGGATAGGATGCATTGTGACTAGGTGTGGTAGGCGTTGGTGCAAGGCTTGAGTGCTGTGGATGGCCATAATAAATCCCTGCAAAAGGTACATTAAAGGGTTAGGGAAATAATGCTTTATGCATCAGATAAGGCATGAAACATTACCAGGGACATATCCTCCACTGGGGTGGGCCACCAGCACAGAAATGGATCACAGGGATGGTGGAGCTTCTGCCTTCCATATCTGTGGAGGGAGAGCAAAGCCTCATACCCAGGGGGTGGCTTTTACATGGGTTTTGGCTAGTAATGACCAACCAGGCTATTAGGGATGAACCAGGTTACTTCTAACCAGTAAATATCTATATAGTACAGTGTGTTTGGGTACTGATTCCCAAAGGGCCTTTCTCATATCTGTGGCTATGGGATGCTACTACAACAATCTACATGTCAAAGTATGTATGTTTCCATATTCTGTAGACATGTAGAGTTCTTTACCTCTGCGCATGTTGAGAGGTTATAAGTTTATGTCTGAATGCTGCTAAAGCTTTTGTGTGTACATGCTTTCACAGTCTCTGCTGATGGAAGGACCAACACAATGGG
Organism: Protopterus annectens; assembly: GCF_019279795.1. Taxonomy (NCBI): domain Eukaryota; kingdom Metazoa; phylum Chordata; order Ceratodontiformes; family Protopteridae; genus Protopterus; species Protopterus annectens. Next base: position 776,056,694 of record NC_056744.1, read on the forward strand.
ACAGCACACACTGAATAACAGCAGGCCTCCTGTGGCTCCTGATGATGATAGCATGCAGATAGCACATTCCAATGACACAATGACCCTGTCTATGACAGTACCATGTGTGGAATTGCCCATATCACTGACCTGGTAAATCCACATCATCGCTAGCGGAGGGCTACCCTCTTGTAACTTGTGAGTTTCACCCAGACTTCTCCGTGAGTTTACAGCACATACAGCCTTTGATATTCACACTGGCTCTGCCTCTGCACATGTCAGAGGCATTCACACCGTCTCTGACATGTGCTTACCCAATGGAGGGGAGAAACTTGGGGGGGTTTGCATTGCTGCCATGACTCCAGATCAGTTCCTGATTCAGGTGCAACAGCATTGGGGAGATTGTGAGTGTGCTTCTTTGCTTATGTGACAATGTTCCCTACCTGGTCAGCGACAGAGAGTAGAAGGACAGGAACTGATGCAATTACTCAGGTCTCTGGTGGAAAATATGGAGTACATGGGTGTTGTTATGAGACACATGGCAACCATCTTCCAGTCTGCCATTGCAAGCTGTGTATTATTTGGCCATAGGAGGGTTTGGATGTGAGGTGCCTAATCACATGCCATGTGTACACAAACCACTGCTAAGATGACTTCACTGTGAGCTATGGGCATACAACCTGCCACTCATAGCCATCAGTGGTATCACAGTCATAGGTGGACACATTCCAAGGGGTCAACACCTTGGACCCCTCCCCATGTTGCTTGCAAATGTATACATAATTCTACACTTTTGTTTACAGCTGTAGGCACACAGGGCACCACACCTGTTCTTAGCCATTGTCAAGGTCATGTATAATGAAATTCTGTAGACTCCTCTAACAGGTAGCACCCCTTTCAGATTCACAATCGCTCCTGTAGTTATATACCTTCCCTGCCACAGACTGCTTCAAGCCTGAAGACTGCAGGCCACTACAATGTACATTGCCAGCAGTCACAGCATATTTTTTTCAACCCTATCACTGAAGGCTATAATTGCTGACTCCCACAACTACTAAGAGAGTGAATAGTTAGCATAGTCATTTCTCCTGACTGTACCCAATATGACAGTGTTGCTGTCAGAATTCACTGTGGATGCGTCTACCACCTATGCAAGTGATGAAGATTGCACCCTTCCCACCCTCTATCCTGCATGGTTATTGTTATAGTTAATTTGCAGTGTGGCCAGTCAGTGTACTGATTAAATGCTACACCAAATTTTTGCTCAATGGCATATTGTGCAGTATTGTATACACAACAACATTCTTGCTGCAGATTTGTGGACTGTATAATAGTGCCCATCCTGACATATCTAGGCAATGGACAGAACTGTGGATCATAATGTATCTGATTCAGGTGCAAAAACCTCGAATATCTGTTTGGTGGTCAATTTGTTCTTTCTTGAATCTGGTTCTTGGTGTTTTACTGTTTTGTCATTACTTTGCTAGTTATCCTTTCCCTTAAACACTTGTATTGTTAATATTTCTTTTCTTTTGAATGGGCATAGAAATATTGTTAATATTGTGTTCTTGTAGTGTTATTGTCATTGAGGTGTAGAGGTTGGATCCATAAATTAGTCCCCAGAGCTGCATCGTTTAATTGTCATCACCTCTGTAGCTATAACATTTGTGTGCTTGGCTCAGGCCTCATCTCTTAGGTAGCATCACACATATATACACAGTTTGCATAGCCATCATATTTTGTCAGATGTATTTTAGTCCAGCCAAGATGTCAATGTACATCAGCTGTAGGCAAAACCCACAAACATGAAAATTCAGATGGAATTTAGAGATTTGGTAGCTTTGTGCCACTTGGGTTTCACAGTAGAAAAATATACTTTGCTCGTGCTACTAGAATATTGAATCTTAAAAAACATTAACTCGGGTTTCCAATATATGCAGAAAAATTAAATTATTAAGAGTTCTTAGTCACAAAAATGTTTGGTTAGCTATTTTAAATTGTATTTTTAAGCACAAATTCTTAACTTATTTTAACAAACTATGCAGCTCAGGAAGAATGTATCCAGTTAGATTCATCTTGTGTGCTTCTTCAAAATCAAGAATAACATTTTGAAAGGCAGAACATGAATCTCAGCAATATTACATTCCAGAAAATATTTTTAAAGTTTTATCACATTTTCCTACTAAATATGTACATCTTCGTTTAATTACTAGACCAGCTCTATAAACTTGTGACCTTGTCTCAAGCTTGGAATAGAGTCCAACAATGCAATGTTAAGCTGAGAATCCTTAGCCCAACTGTTATTTCTCACAGCAGCAGAAGCAATCAGCATTCCTCCACAGAACCCAAGAAGGAAATATGGAAATAGATATTAAAGTACTTTATATCCTGCCATGACCAGCACTCTATCAGTGAAATAACATTTTCAGATATTACTGTATTGTCAGCTTACTAGGATTCAATGAAATAACATTTCAGATATTACTGTATGCCAGCTTATTACTTAGAAAATATGTAATTATCGTTACTTTTTAAAAGAACTGCATAGTAACAGTAAGATAAACATTTCTAGCAAAGCAGACTGTCACTTGTAGACTTTTCTTTTTTTTTGCTGTTACTTAATAGCAAAATATTAGACTTCAGTAAAAGAATACCCAAGACTATATATACATCACATATTATAATACAAAATTTAGTAGGACAGTTTTTCTAATTTGTGATTCTGAAACCTACTAAAAGGAATGGTAAAATCATAGCTTTTTGATAATAACCTGTAATAATAAATCTTGAAGTTCTAATGTGGCATAGAAAAAGTGAGTCATCCATTTGCAGTATCCATTAAGGCATGCTAATTTAACAGTTCACACAGGCAATGATAAGGAACTAATTCCAGTTTATGAACACCCATGATTGTTAGGTATCAAACCTGTAACTGGAGAGTCATTGTCTGTTGTATGCAGTATGCATTAATTAAAGGAAATGGGTTGCCCAAGAGCACTCCAGTTTATCGAACACTAAAAGACATTACTTGTTAATGAATTAATCAATCCTTTGAAATTTTAAAGTGAATTTCTAGTGACTCCAGAATAAAATCTCATCAGAATTGTTCTTTATTACAGTTCCTTTTGATGAGTATTTTCTACCTTTGTATGACTGTACACAAACTAACCAACATGTAGACTCTGGCATTGTTATTCACTGTAATTTCCAGGCTGAGCCTGAGAAAGGGCCACAGGGATCATTGTCCTACCCTATTTCGAAGATCAGGAATAAAATAAAATAAAAGCTAAGGGGGCCTAATGCATTACCACATTACAGTGCACTTGAGAATGTTCAACCCACCAGATACACACACACACACACACACACCTCCATGCACACATACACATACACACCTCCATGCACACACATTCACACAAGACAGAATGGGTGCACCCTCATTTCAAGACATGCAACAAAGATCAACACTACAATGCCATTTGTTGGTAGGAAACACTACAATGCCATTTGTTGGTAGGATCATAGCAGGTTACTAGGCTATTGGCCCTGAGGCCCTTATAAGCCTAACCAAGAGTTTAGTCCATGTTTAGACAAATCAGCACCTGATGCCCCTGTCCAGCAGGGACATGGGTGGAATCTCAGGGGTATATTTTATGTTTCCCCATCCAGTTATCCAAGTTGCACTTAAAAAGGGGTAAATAGGCTCTCTGCTTGATGTGGAGAGTAAGTCTATTCCATAGATGGGGAGTCTTTGGGACACAAATCTGTCCTGCCAACAAGTCTTATTGAACTGTAATAAAGAACAATTCTGATGAGATTTTATTCTGGAGTCACTAGAAATTCACTTTAAAATTTCAAAGGATTGATTAACTAGGGTGGCTAGAACTGCAAAACCATATACTCTTTCAACAATTGCTTATAACACAAAAGATTCTACACCTCCCTAACAACACCCCTATCTTGTCTAATCTTATTACTCCTTACAATAATCTACCTACATTACGCTCTGCTAACAAGCTCCTAGTTTTATCCAGCAAAGCTAATAACAAAGCTGGTGATTCTCTTTTCGCTAACACCGTAGGTAAAGTCTGGAATCAACTTCCTGCTGAATTATCTACCATTAATTCTACTTTTCTTTTCAAGAAACATCTTAAAAAACATCTGAAAGTACACTGGCTTTGTCCATGTACTAACCCCCATTGATATCTTTTTTCTTCCATTCTATAATCTTAACTCTATTCCTACACCTGTATCCACTGCCTTCAACTCTACTCTTACTCTCCTATAATGAGAATAAGATACATTTGTTATTCCCTTTATCTAATAATTGCTCATAACTTTCTAGTGTGATTTTGTAAAAAAAAAAAATATTTTTTTTATTTTACGTTTTCTGTATAGAAATGCTTAGTTCAATTTATTTAGTATTGCCTAGTTTTAATTCTGTAGAACTGCTTAGTTTAACTTTGTCAATTTCCTGTTTGGAGCTTTTCTCCCCGGGCCTCTACTGAAAATGGACATATATCCAGCTAGACTAGTCCGGTCAACAAATGTAAAATAAAATAATAATAAAAAATCTCACAGACCAGGTTGAGGCTGCGGATGCAGGTTATTTGAGTGGAACTTGACTTGCGGATATGCATCAGTCCCATCAAGGTGGGGTCTGTGAATGCCTTGTATGCCAGACAGAGGTCACCTCTGAGGAGTCTGTATGAAACCGAGTAGAGGGATAGAGCTTTTAGCCTATCTGTCTATGGCAGATGTTTGAGGGCCTGGATTCTCCTGGTGAGGAACTTTTGTGATCTCTCCAGCTGCTGCATGTGCTTTGCGAGGTACATGCCGAAAAGGGCATTGTACTCGATAATGGGCCTTATAAGGGAAGAATACAGAGATGTTATGACCTCCTTGTCTCTGGATGAGATACCCTTACTTATGAGATGGGCCATGTAGAAGACTTTCCGTACAATGGAAGCAACATGGTGGTCAAAAGTCAGGTTGCTATCAACCTGGGTGGCCAAATCCCTCATGATTGATTGAGTGCTTAGGACATTGTTATTAATGTGATAATTTGTGGGGACGTCACTCTCCATGAAGGGGATGATGATGCATTTTTTGGTATTCAGCTTGAGGTCATGTTTCTGGCACCAGTCATTTGTCTCAGTGAGACCTTTTTGGAGGACATCCACATCACTAGGGGAATTGATGACAGCACCCAGTTTGCAGTCATCTGCAAACCTGGTCAGCCATAGCCCACTGATTTTGTCCTGTACCTCAGAAAAGTATATCCCAAATAACAGAGACCCGAAGACCAAACCCTGGGGTACACCACTTGTTACAGGTCTACTGCTTGAGGTGGCTTCCCCTATTTTGACTACATGAGTTCTATCGGTGAGACAGTTTGCTACCTATCTGGTAACATATGTATTGACACCTAGGTGAGAGAGTTTATCTATTATGCCAGAGTGGGGAATAGTGTCAAAGGCTTGGTAGATGAGTAAAGGCACAAGTATTTATTATTTAAACCTAGATGCCTGGCATTATATCATTCTTCTGTATTAGGTTTGTAATAACTTTATTTAACTGCATAAAGATAGCCATCAATCTCTTGGAGTGTCAAGTTTTGAACAAATAGTGCTTCTTACCTCACATTCAAGGAAGGAAGTAGAATGAGGCTTTGGAAGGGGTTTTTATCTTCTTTGTTAATTCAAATTGCTATTCTTTGAAATGTATTTTAAAGGACAGTGACAGGGAACTGTTATAATCACAGAAGTTGAAGCTAAGGTGGGGACATCCCAAAAATTTAGGGCACTTAAGAGGTATAATTCAGAGTCAAACATTGTTTTATTTTTATTTTTTTCTATTTTATTCTCAGTCAGCACCATGACATAAGTGGATGAAAACCTGAGTGTAAACCAGACGACTTGGGTTCGGTGAGAGGCGCTAGCAGGAGAGAAGATGGTTAGGCATGGAAGAGAAATGGCAAGGCCTAAGCCTACTAACTTCTCTCAGCTTGGAAGGGGCAAGAGCATTCTTGGACTCTCCTACATCAGAATCCCAAGTGGAGACTGGGAGCTACTGAAGGGAAAGCATTAGCAGGTACCAAGCTAGACAAGGCAATTGAAATGTTCATCATATGTATGTATGTATCATGTATGAAGGAAAATTCCCTCACATCTTCCATGTGTATGCCCACCTGGCAACATCACTCAACACATAAGGGGGGCAGGGCATACTGAAGAAAATCCCTTGAAGCATGAGTGACACTTTTGGCATTCATCACTTCCCTGTGTCTCACCCCACAATCCACTTACTTATCCTCTCCATGTGTAACCCACTGGTGGCCCATGGTTGGATGTGGGAGTTTGGATGTTGCACTATACAGGGTTGATAACACTAAAAAGGAACAGCAGGCAGTAGATGGTCCTACTGTCATGTGTAGACAACTTTATGTAAGTCTTTGTCTACAGCTATAGCTATATATTTTTAACTCCCTCTCTCTCTCTCTCGATTATATATATTTTGTTTTATTTATTGCTTGATTGATTTATTTATTGATTTGATAACCGGGGTAGAGTTCAGATTCAAATGGACTGTTTCCAGGTTCAGCTTGGATGTATATGATACACAAAACAAAGAAGAGTAGAGGAGAATACAACACAATTGAGGGGAAGAGCGATCAAAGTTAATTTAGATATAAAACAGTTTTTACAAATAATTTAAAGGATTTAAACATCATTTGGTTGAACATTATCACCTCTGCTCAGGGGTCTCATAGTAATGTGAGAACAATGTTCTTTAACTATTGCACACAATGTCTGAGATGCTTGACGTTTGCAGAAATGCAATTTAGAAAGTGGCATCTCTGTTAAGGCCCAACAGAACAAGGCCACTTTCTGTGTGTGTAGTGCTGGGAAAAGTAGGGTTAAGTACTGTTTATGATCTTCTCTGAAAAAGACTAACAGCATATTTAAGACAGCATAAGAATTTTACTGAGTTTGTGGTGTAATATCTTTGCACCCTCCTCACACCACCTCTACACTCAAAAAGGGGCTCTACCCTCTTCTTCTCCAACCATGATGTCTCACTTTGAAGAATCTCGGAGGAAAAATGGCAGGGAATTAGTACCCAAATCAAGTCTCATGTGTCCCATCTGCCATCACCAACAGATATTGATGTGCATCTTGCATGATGGATGGCAATCTTAGAAAATATAGATAATTCATTATTAAGTTTCACAATGTCAGTTTAAGGTGTGAAACATTGCAGTCCCCAGTGCCAGTGTCTGCTATGCAGGCCACCTGCTCTACAGAAACTCCATGTCCTCATGGTTAAATATGGAATAACACCTCCCCTCAAAAGCATAGGCTGATCATGCATGTGCAGTGCTGCCTGCAGAGACCCAGGTGTGTGCACAGCATCAGGTAACATTCTGTACAATGTTTATCAGATGTGCTTGTCACACAAGTTGAGCCATTCAGAAATAGTAATGAGCGGAGTCCTAATTAGCATAATCATTGTGCCCAGACAGGTGAAACAACATAATATAAGTGTGAAGAGAAGTACGGTGCCTCATTGCTCTACAGAAGAAATCAGTGCAGCAAGAGTTTGATTCCTGCCATGGTTGATTTTTGAAAATAATTTCTTCATCCTAATACATCTGCATGTCTAAGGTAAGTGCTTCTTAAAAACAGATTCATTTTTATTATGGATGCTTTTACCTGCACTTGAACCTGCTTCTTATATAAGGGATGCCAGTTTGTCAATACTTTTAAATGCATTGGCTAAAGTGTATTGAAGGGCAGATTGCAAGGGTACAACAATTAGTAGCCTGCAGAATTGTTAAGCATTTAGTGTTGTATGCATTGCATATATGTCATTAGCCACAATATTTGTAACAGTGCTAGTGTAATGGTCATGTGTTCTTGGTTAGTTGCACTTCTCTGATTGTTTTGTGGAAAATATGGGGTCTGTAACCCGGGAAGTCCGACATTATGTCATTCTTCTGTATTAGGCTTTGTAATAACTTTATTTAACTGTAACCACATTATGTCAATGTGGAATTTTTCTCTCCAGGACTCTGCTAAAAATGGGATATGATCACAGTTGGAATTTTCCAGTAAACAAATGTCAAATAAATAAAATAAATAAGAGACTGTATACAGACATCTAACTGTCAGGCACAAATACAACATACCATATGGTCTAGGAGGATAGTAGTAGTATTGGGATTTAGAAGAGCAATGCAGGAACAAAACTGTTAATTCCACTGTTTCCATACCAACAAAGCAATGCTATAGTCCTCCTTGAGTGGACATAATGAGTCACCATGGCTGCCTCAGCAAATGGAAAAAAGCAGGGTCTTGCATTATGTGCAAGGGAGAGCAAGATTTTCCTGTTCTTTCAGCACAAAGACTTCAAGGAGACCCTACTGAGCCAGAATGATGGTCCTGTCCTTCAAAGAAGGTAGGTGACTGATATGAGGTGGCCAGGGTGTTGACATGCCACTGACATCATCCATATTGGGGATCAATATCACCTTCATTGTTATGACCTGAGGTGGTGTTACCCTGACTTGTTCTGACAGTAGGAGGCAGAGGTTCAATAGGGTGAGTCAGTGATATACTCTAAGCATTTGTTTTTGGGTAGTATACCATTATCTTATACTATGTACAGTGTTGTATATGTATAATGCTTAATAGGCCGTGATTTTTTTTTGTCTTGCAGCTGCAGAGGAGCATCAGCTAAACATGGTTGGGTCCCACAGGAGGGGGAAGCACCTTTCCCATTTGATAGTTGTACGAGTCTTCTGTGCCAATCTGCTGAACAATTGTGACTGTGTACATAACATATGTGTCTACTAATTACAGCCACATTACTGACTGTGTACACCTCAGTTGTCTGATTGTGGTCAAATAACTGAATAAATATATACATAATAGCCAGAATAATATCTTTCATCTTGTTGCTGTCAGAAGCATACAGTGTAACCCATCGCAACTCTCTGACACATACATAGACACACACACACACACACACACACACACACACACACACATGTTCATACATTAAGTATGTTAAAGAAAAATGCATACTGTTCTATAGGCTGACTGGCAGCAACACCTTTCAAAAGAAGAAACCAAGTCAATTTTAAAGGGAAGAATCAGAGAACAGGCATTATTTAATAATAATAATAATAAAAAAATCTTAATTCATAGTTCATAGGTTGGTACTAGGCTAACTGCCCTTGTGGGCCATTTTAAGCCTAGCCAATCACCCCTTATGAGAATCAAACTCTGTACCTTGTGTCTTTTGTGTCTTTAAGGTAAGCACCTTAACCATTATGCCAACCTCCCACCTGAAGCATGCTATTTTTCTACATTCACACCTCTGCAAGTCTATCTACTTCTTTCACTTTCATTTAGGCTGCCTCAGGTATCAGTCACCTGTGGCAACCTGAGCCAGAAGCAAATATATTCTCACTGCTTTGTCCAGTAGTCCAGACAGCCTCCTCTAAAGCTTTATTTCTGTCCCTCTCAAAATGTCAGGAAGACCTGTACTAAGGTGTGGTCATCTTATTCTCCATTTAGAAGTAGTGGATTTAACACTAAGCTGTTTTAGAAAACAACCCAGCCAAGTAAGTGGTTTCTTTTCTTTTTTATATCAGAAATCTGAGCTTCACACACATGCAGTAGCATGCACAGACTTACAAGTCCATCCAATGGCAAACTCAACTATTTTTAAAATAAAGCAAATATAAATATGATTTTCTGACATTTTTGTTTTTTCATTTAGGGGACTGGCAGCCAAGCAGCCAGTAGCACAAGCTGCCATGAGACTCAAACAACATTAACAGCAGGTTGAATATGAAATGACTTACATCAAAACCCTCTGATTAAGATAAAAATTGTTCTGAAGCTGACAATGACACTTTAATGGTACTACAGGCCACCAACTACAGGAATTATGGTTGAGAAATTAGTTACAAGTCTCTTTCTGACAGTACAATAATATGTGTAGTCTGTTGCTATATTGTATTGAGCAGAGATAGTTTTATACCTTTCAAACTAGTCACAGGTATGAAATATGAAAGCTATAGTATTTCTTCTTGTAACAATTTGAAATGTTGAGTCCTATACAGTGAGTCCCGAAACATGGAGAATGAATGGCCAAAAAATGGGCTTACATATATTAAGTCCAAAATGGCCATTTCTTGGAATATTTCCTTTTCTGTATGGTATGGAGATCTCGGAGTTGGTGTGTGTGTGTGTGTGTGTGTGTATATATATATATATATATATATATATATATATATATATAATATATATTATTTAAACAAAGATTTCTAACTTTGAATAATGTATGTCCGACAACATATGGTTGAAGTTAGAAAACTTCGAATTCGTAAAAAAAAAAAAAAAAAAAAAAAAGAAAAGATTAAACCCTAAACTAAGGGTTGTAGGCAGGGGGCAAGTGAGATCTCAGAGTTGGTATATTTAAAGAACTTTTTCTTTTTTTTTTCCATATTCGAAGTTTTCTAACTTCGACCATATGGTGTTGGCCATATGGTATTCAAAGTTAGAAATCTTAATTTAAATACTATAGACATATATATATATATATATATATATATATATATATATATATATATATATATATATCTACATATCTACGTTGGGGGGTGCAGGGAACTAGCCCCTCTGCAAAAAAGAAGTTTAAAGGTGAAGAGTGATCTTTGAGATTCACTATTTTCCTGGGTTTTGGTCTCTTTTTTTTTGGCTTGTCTGCACTTGGCACTTTGAGTGCTAACATTTCAATAGAGATACTTTCTTCTTACATGTATTACTATTTCAAAAGTTTCACCTAGAAACATACCTTTCAATGTGCAAAAATCTGGACAAAGACTCTTGAAAAGTAGGCTTAACTGGCAAAAAATCTGGGTCCTAATTGGTATATACTTTGCATGCCTAATAGCATAACTTGTTCTTCTTCCCATAGGATTGTGAGATACTACCACACAGAAACACACCGTTAAAAAGTTTAAAGAACAGAAGTCAAAAAATAATGCAAAATGAACAATCATGTTTTATTTAGATTACTTTTTGCTAATCATATTCCGTTTTATACCAGTCTTTGTTATTTTTTCTCTGATGTTTTTTAAAGATACCACCATTTCTTTCCCTTAGGTAGCCTAGTGTCACTGGATAAACAGACAGCATGCTTACCTTTGATGTTTGAGTTTCAGATTTCTGTCAGTTATATTCCTTCTCCAGGTGCTTCTTTTTATTTTCCATTACTGACACTACACTAGAGTGCAGAATAAAATGGTGTTGCACCCCTGAGTGTGCCATCCTTTGGATGAGACATTAAACCAACATCCTATCTGCTTGACTTGGTGGTAGGTGTCATGGTGAGGGAAATTGGTTTCCAGATGGGGTGTGAAATCTACCAGTTTCAACCAGTATAATGCCAGATATCTGATGAATGGGGGTTACAGTCTTTGGACCTACTCCATTGAAGACAAATGCATCTGATTGCCATCAGAGGGATGGTCTCCTAAAGCATACCCTTGATACTGAACATATTAAAGTAGAAAATATGCAAACAAATCTGATTCACTCACTGATTCACTAAATACAGCCTAGCCTCTAGACAATACAGGGAATATGTACTGTTGTCTCTGTTATGTAAGGGTTAGGGTTAGCACACATGGCTAAGGAGGTACAGGGGGATCCCGTCGTACCACTTCACTCTCATGTGTGCTAACTCTAAGCTTGTTACTGCCTCTAATGCCAGGCCTACATACATATAAATATACAGAAACATAAAGTTAATACATACATCATAAGGTGGATCGGTACTTGGTTACATGGAAGACTACAATATGTAAGAACCCAACATTCTTATTCTGATTACTCACAGGTTAAAGCTGGAGTACCTCAGGGTTATGTCTTGAGACCAGTCTTGTTTAATATGGTGTTTGCTACATTACCCAAGAATAATAAATTCTGGGTTTATAAGTATGTTGATGTTTGCAAGATTGGTTTCTCAGGTCAAAATCCCTCTGATGTAAACAAGTTAAATAATTATTTACAGTCTCTAAGTTGCTGGGCACTGGAAAGAGGTTTAACATTCAATGTAAAGAAATGTATGATAATGTATTTTTCAAAGAGATGCCAAGTCTTCCTGTATATTTGGTGTCCTCCCCATTAAATGAGGTACAGGGATATAAAGACTTTGGTATACTTATTACATCTAAGTCGTCCTTTAATGCACATGCAGATCAAATTTCTATAAATACAGCTAGGTATGTGGGGTACCTGTTACAGAGATTATCTTCTGGTAATGAACATGTATTGAATTTGCTATTTAATACTTGTATACCATTACTGGAGTACAATAATAGATTTTGTATTTATATTCAGGGGCAATTGAAGAAACCTTGGAGGAGTCCAAAAGAGATTAATAAAAAGAATAGAAATATACAGATTTATGGATTATGGCCTTTAGTTTAAGTTGTTAAATTTGTATAGTGTCTTATAGGTATATACACATGAAGTTGTTGTTAGCATAAAAGAGCTTTCATGATCCTATATTACAAGTTATTTATAGCATTGAGGTTAACAGATGTATTAAAATGTACAAACATAAGAATGGGACGTTTGTAATGAAAAAGGGAAAGCTCAAAATCAGGGAGCAGTTTATTGCTGTTAAAATTACAGAACTTTGGAACAATCTCCCTATAAGCTTACATAATTCAAATAGTTTTGGTAGTTTTAAATGGAACCTGAATATTTTTGGTGGGAGATAAGGTTTACATGCCTTATACTGTGGAATCAGTGTTTTTGATGGTAGAATGGCCTAAACACTGCATCTGAACATCTGAACAATGGGGTTGTTGGACTTTGTCATGCATGGAAAAAATAACAGATCCTGTTTAAAAGTATGCTGGAGCATTATACTAGCCTCCAACAGAATTACAAATAGTAATACTCATAGTTTAAGAGAACTCAGAAAGGCTACTAGGCAGCCAACGAAAAAATGTATAACAGAAGTGCTAGAAATAGAAAGTTCCTGTAAATGTACAAGACACAAATCAAGTACTAGCCTTAATTCATTTTCCTGAAAACAAATTTCTAGCCAAGTGGCAGGAACCTGTTGAGGTCACAGACTAATTAACTGACATAAATTACAAGATCTAGCGAAGAGATGAAAAATATACCATGTGATCATGTTGGAGCCTTGGAGAGAAATACAGACAACTATGGTGAGTTTACCAGGTAATGTCTGAGATCCTCATAGGGATAAAAGACTACATTACCTATACCACATTCTTGGTGGAAGATAGAGCATCCAAACCTCAGAAACAGGAGGTACAGGAGTTCCTTTTATAGCACAAAACATTTCCTCAGATCTGTCTTCTCAGACTACCTTAATCAAACATCAAATGGAAACCAACTCAGGAAAAAAGGTTACTCTGAAACCTTAACAGAGTCCTAAATCACAAGGAAGGCAGTTCAAGAGGAAGTAAGGAGATACCCCATCTAGGGGATATTGAGGAGACTGTCAGTGAGTGTAAAAGCCCCATTGTTTTGGTTTTAAACTAGCTGGATCAATTATATTCTGAAAAGATCTCAATACCCTTAACACTATTTCTAAGTTCAATACTTACTGTTTGTCTGGAGTAGATTAACTGATAGAACAGCTTGAAAAGACTAGGCTCCTAACCACCCTGAACATAATGAAAGGTTACTGGGACAGAGGTCAGCAGTGAAGTCATGGCTTAGAAACCTCCCAAATTGGTCCCTGATGTAGATTTGCATGGTAATAGTTTCAACAATAGTTTTTTTTAATGCAAGAATCTGATAATTGAACTTAGTGATTACTGCAAATGTGGTAGTCAGTGGTCACAAAGGTAGAATCTACTTTTTTTTTTTTTACAGAAGCAGACAAATATGGAAAATTGTGTGTCCTACCTTAATACAATTGTATGGGGAAACTAGAATACCACGGTATGAGAGAGAATAGCTGAAAGTGGTTTTCAAGTGATGCAGTACACAATATAATGGCAAGACAAAACCTGATCCTGGGTAGGACTGGAATCCCATGTAAAATGCAAGATCACGAGCTTGCAGTTTAGTAAACTGTGTGAGTAGCTAACAATAATTTAGTGTTTGAGTATTGCCACAAAGTAAAATATAGTGGTGACCCTAGGAACACAGCCCACAGGATAACTTCGGGAGGATGTACCTAGGAACACAGGCCACAGGATAACATCAGGAGGATGTACCTAGGAACACAGGCCACAGGATAACTTCAAGAGGATGTACATAGGAACACAGCCCACAGGATAACTTCAAGAGGATGCACAGAGCAAAACAGGCCACAGGATAACTCCAGGAGGATTACGTAGGAACACAGCCCACAGGATAACTTCAGGAGGATGTACATAGGAGCACAGCCCACAGGATAACTTTGGGAGGATGTACCTAGGAACACAGCCCACAGAATAACTTCAGGAGGATGGGCATAGGAACACAGCCCACAGGATAACTTCAAGAGGATGCACAGAGCAAAACAGGCCACAGGATAACTCCAGGAGGATGTACGTAGGAACACAGCCCACAGGATAACTTCAGGAGGATGTACATAGGAGCACAGCCCACAGGATAACTTTGGAAGGATGTACCTAGGAACACAGCCCACAGAATAACTTCAGGAGGATGGGCATAGGAACACAGCCCACAGGATAACTTCAGGAGGATGTACATAGGAACACAACCCACAGGATAACTTCAGGAGGATGTACGTAGGAACACAGCACATAAGATAACTTTAGGATGATATACATAGGAACACAACTCACATGATAACTTCAGGAGGATGTAAATAGGAACACAACCCACAGGATAACTTCAGGTGGATGTACATAGAAACACAGCCCGCAGGATAACTTTAGGAGGATGTAAATAGGAACACAACCCACAGGATAACTTCAGGTGGATGTACATAGAAACACAGCCCACAGGATAACTTTAGGAGGATGTAAATAGGAACACAACCCACAGGATAACTTCAGGTGGATGTACATAGAAACACAGCCCGCAGGATAACTTTAGGAGGATGTACATAGGAACACAGGCCATAGGATAACTTCAGGAGGATGTATATAGGAACACAGGCCACAGGATAACTTTAGGAGGCTATACATAGGAACACAACCCACAGGATAACTTCAGGAGGATGTACATAGGAACACAGCCCACAGGATAACTTTAGGAGGATGTATATAGGAACACAGCCCACAGGATAACTTCAGGAGGATGTACGTAGGAACACAACCCACAGGATAACTTCAGGAGGATGTACGTAGGAACACAACCCACAGGATAACTTCAGGAGGATGTACGTAGGAACACAGCCCACAGGATAAATTCAGGAGGATGTACATAGGAGCACAGCCCACAGGATAACTTCAGGAGGATGTACGTAGGAACACATTCCACAGGATAACTTCAGGAGGATGTATGTAGGAACACATGACCATAGGATAACTTTAGGAGGATGTACATAGTATCACAGCTCACAGGATAACTTCAGGAGGATGCACAGCCACACTTTGAGTGGTAAATGCCTACTTGCAGTAATCTACAACAGACTACAAGTGTCAATGTGCTGTGCTGTGGCCACATTAGGTGCAGAAAAGGTGCACAGGCCAATGGCCATAGACAACTAGTGGTAAACCCAGTCCTGTAACTAGCAGAGGAAGGAAGGTTCATTGCAACAGGCAATCCCTTTACCAGTTCTAGCATGGTAGATCTGCTGTCAGGTCTTTAACTCCCTGCTTTGGGGAATAACATACATGGAAATACTCAGAAGAGCAGCTGGTTCAGCCAGTACCTTCAGACAGTACTATGAATCAGCACTCCACTCCCTTAGATCTTGAAACAAAAAGCACTTTACCAAAATAAGGTATTGGTACATTGTAAGGATTAACTTATTATAGTTAGATCTACACCCCCTGCAAACTATTCTGTTGAAAAGCAAAAAAAAAAAAAAATGCTCCCTTCTACTGGCCCACCACCAACCAGGTGGTGAGATGCATGACACACCCTTCCTCCTGCCTCAGAAGTTCAGGTCCCATTTCTGTGCCCCTAACCCTCTTTCAACATATTTTATTAAAATAAAATAATTTCTTCTTTTAAACTTTAGCAAACTGTTTACTACAAATGTAGCAATCGATTGATGCAGTTTGTATGGAGCATTACAGTGCTCGTTTTAGTTTTAAAAAATTCTCCTTTTTAAACTGTAGCAAACAGTTGTTACAGTTTATACCATGCCTGCATGGAGTGCTACACCTTTTAAAATGCAGCAAACTGCTTTTCACAATGTAGCAAGCAGTTGCTAAAGTGCTAAAGTTTAGACCACACTCAGAGAGCTACAACACTTAGATTTAACTGCAGATACAATACAGGCTTTTAAAACCAAGTAATGCATTAAAGAGAAATCAGAATCAGCTGATTGTGCCCCCCCCCCCCGAACACTCTGTGTCCAGTACAGTTGGGCCTCTCACCCCACCCTAGCTGTGCTACTGGAAATATTGCATGTGCCAGAGGCAAATAGGTGGTAATGCTAGATGGGTATATGCATTATATGGAGAGCCATCAGAAGGGCAAGGTCTACTAATGTTGTGTGCAAGTAGAACCATGGGAATTGGCAGTGACACTCATCTCTTCTGAGGCCAATGAACTGCTGTGACCAGCCATACACCAACACAGCCCTGGCTGCACCAGTCAGAATAGAACTGACTACCATACTTGAGCAGACACAATTGTCTAGCTGATGTGCAGCATATATCATACAGAATTTAGATGCTGCCTCACCTCCTGAAGGTTACCTGTGATTTACCTAGCACCAGTTCAATGGCACCCATGTTGCAATGCCGTAGTACAGGCAAGATATCTCCCAAGATCTAGTCTGTAGTGCCATCCCAGCCACCAGTGAGACAAAGCTGTAGGACAGTTTCTGCTTCACCACGTTTGAGGATGGGGAGAGTAGGTCTCTACTTATAACACTGGATCAGGACTGGCAGGACCTGTCACTGAGCACCATGTGGATGATGCATGATACATTTTTTACAGTATCCCTATCTTGCAGCAGTTAAATATGGTGCATGGGAAAGGGAAAATAGCAGCAAACCATGTGCTCTATTTGGTTGCATGTGCAGTGATATGCAAATGAGATGTGATCCTGTACCACGTGACGTTTGAGTAGCTGCATGCTTGGGCAGCTGAGCTACATGTTGCCATGAATCTGTGTATTGTTTAATTAGCTTTGAGAAGACATTCATGGGCATACATAAAATGGTACTTCCACACATTTCAATGCAAGGGGTGCCTACTTCATCTTGGAAGAGTGTAAGGCACCATATCTAGCAAATGACCTGGCATCACTCTATGACCATGATACAAAACTGACTTTGCAAATTAGGTGCCTGCAGCACGTGCCTTCCTACCTATTGGCCAAAGTCCCATTGTATTCAGGAATTGTAGAGTGGGCGCGTCTCTGAGGATGAGCCAATGTATCAGTGATTTGGAGTGACCTGCATCTTTGGAGATAAAAAGATGACATACTGAGGAGTAGTAGCTACATGGTCAGACTTTTTCTCCATTTTTTCTTAGAAAGTTTTGGGTTTCTAATACTGTGACAGGAGTAGGCCCATTCCTAAGTCAGGATGCAATTAAAGTTCATGAAATTAGTATTGCTTCTGTCTTTGAAGTTTGCCAAGAGTGTGGATCTCTGTACAAGCAGTGTACCCAGAATTGCACGTTTCTGTATTGCTTCATTTTTAGTAATTATTTGTGGTTCATATTTCCAGTGCTTCTCAACTATCTGCATGTTGTAGTCTTTGCAAAATCTCCATTGTAACAGTCTTGTTACATTCTTGTGCCTGTCATTGTACAGACCTTTAACCATATGTGTACTGCAGTCAGCAACTCAGTGTGAACCTGTTTCTAGTTCTGTCCTACTGAACCTACATTTACCTGGATCTCGCCCATTCTCTATAGATTTTGTAAACCGACACTGCCATTATTAACCTTTCATATTTTGGTTTAAATTCGCCTTTCCATAGCCACTTGTGCATTGGGTATTAGCTAATATGTGACTCTGAACTATACAGCAAAACTTTAACCCCAGCAGACTTTAGATGATTTTTTTCTCAGGCAGATTGCAAATGCTAGAGGTGTGATGGGAAAGAGACAGGTACCTAGGAACATGGTTTTTTTTGAGTGTAACAAGTTGGCAGATTTTAAAAATTCACTTCAGAGGACTTTGTCAGAAATGTTGGGGGACCAAATAACTGAAGCTATGGAATTTATGGAGTAGGGTTATAAGATCTGAAGTACCTAGACATAGTATGTTGTTGCTAAGTTTAATGCTATTAGTTGCAAAAAAAAAAAAACAAAAAACAAAAAAATGGAACTCAAAAATCTAAACCAACTATAACTAAACTACTAAATATTGTAAATGATAAAAGAACTGAATGTGGGATTTTTAGAAAAGGGAAGAATCAAATCATATAGAAATGGATGGAATTTGTGGGAACAAAACACTCAGAATAATGTTAAGCAGGAGGATGAGGAGTAACATTTAAGGGAAGGCAGGAATTGAGCAATTTATGAATTTATGTAATGTTAGTGTGAATGATAATTGTTAAAAACAATTCTGTATAAAGCATGAAACTAATGAAAAGTGTTTACGATGGTTTGTTTTCTTTGTTATAACCGGATGTGAGCCCATGTTCAAAAAGTGTGAAATTAAAAAAACATATGGTTGTTCTAGCAGTTGTCTATACTTTCCACTATAATTGCAGGCTTTTCTGTTTTCTTTTGTTGGTCACAATCTTTATATTCTTTATTTTGCTGTAGGCACTTTCTGTTGCTACCTGTTTTTTCTGCATGTCTGGTTTGATTTCCTAACCCATTCTTTTCAGAAATGCTTCTGTTACTTTGAGAAAATATGTCATCTGAGACTTGTTTTCCTTATGGTTTCAAACTTCCACTGTGTTCAGACCTGATGATGATGGCAGATATGTAATCAGCCCTATGGCTGTTATGCCATTTGTATGCCATCAAACCAGCCTGGTCTTGTTGTATACAAAGAAGACAATGTGAAGGAAGTACCACAGCATATGTAGAATCCTGGAATGCCCATAGGTGTACCCTAACTAAATGCTGGAACTTTCTATACCACAAAGGGAAAAGTGACAGTCAGCTGACATGCCATTCTGGCTGGTCAGTTACTATCAGCTTGCATTGGATGTACCACGGTCACAAACAACACCTCCAGTGGGCTATGTATAAGGACAATTACAGGCTAACAGAGTATGTTGCTGCTATAGCAGACAAATTTCTTTGTGAGCTATCTATGCTCCTCAGTATCAACCTGTGGTAAACAAGTGTGTGTGTGTGTGTGTGTGTGTGTGTGTGTGTGTGTGTGTGTGTGTGTGTGTGTGTGTGTGTGTGTGTGTGTGTGTGTGTGTGTGTGTGTCCGCCTGCAGTTGTTATAACTTGTATAACGAGGTGACATAGCATGTGTGTCTTATATAGGGCTGGTAAACTGTGATGCCTGGTGACCTCATCATTTATAGGGCTATGTGTGTATGCACATTCTTTTCTGCCCTGTATGCAAATTTTCTGGGCTCAGTACTGAGCGATGATCATAGTGAGAACTAGACATGCCATGTTTTCCTTGGTTGTTCCTGTGTGCAATGATTATATGTTGTATCCTATGTCTATTGCCTTCTTGTATGCCTGGTTTCTTACTTGTCTGCTTGCTGTACCTCCACATTGAAGCTCCTCATCATCTTTGCTCAGCAAAGTGTATTAATTTGGGTGGGGGGTGCATATACTGATCTTTCAGCTGTTTTGCGTGGTTAAGGCAGTTTTTGCTACTTCTATACCTCATGCTGTCACACTGGCCCCAGTGTCTACACATGAGCACTGACATTGTCTAGCAATGTTACATTTCCTTAGACTGTGTGTTTATTGCATCTGGTGCCTTTTCTTTCAGTTGTCAGGTGCCAGACCTGTTGAATCATTTAAGTTTCACCCACTCATACCTACACTTATATATGCTTATGCTCATCCACTCACACACTTTCAGATTTGAACACTCTCCTAGCACACATTTCAATTTGCATTCATCCCTGCTTAAACACATTCACACATACCTCTCAACTGTCCAGATTTCCACAGAATGTCCAGATTTTTACCTCATATTTTAATTTGTGTTTTTCTGGCAAACTACAGAGGATTGAAATCACTAAATAATGACGTAAGATTGAGTTTCAGACTTCATGCCCTTCAGAAAAATGCAACCTGACACAAAATCTATTATTTTGATAGCATTCTAAGATTATAAGACCAATATTTAAAATCTATCCCTGTTTTGGATCATTGTCCAGCTTTCTTGTGTTGGGAAGTTGAGTGGTATAATACTCACCTAGTTGTATTGACACATATCCATGTTTTCACACATGCCAATTCACACATGTTCATGTTCATACACATGCTTGTTCACACATATACACTATCACACACATTGTTGCCCCCACACTGTCATCAGAGCCCCACTAGTCAGACTTCTGTTATATGAAATGCCTGTATACTACCTCTCTGAACTGTGCATTAATTGTTTTTTTTTTTCTGCAACCAAAAAGCTAACTTGTTAGTCTGAAACAAGTTAACCAGTTTTAGCAAATAACAAATTATGTAGATATTATAATCAGTTTCATTACAATCAGGTGCAAAATACCCACCGACAATCATGCAATGTTGCAGTCTACCTGTGAGTTCCAATTGTTCTGAGTAGACATTTGCAGGTGAAATGAACAATTATTGGTTGAGTGGAAGTCAGAAAGAGGAGAGAGAGAGAGTGAGAAGTTGTTGAAATGAATGGAAAAAGGGACAAAAAACTGACTCATACGTTATTATCTCACTATACTCAGTACAATTCTATATATAGAATAATTTTGTAGATGACTGTGCACTGTGCTTTCAAGTGTGTGTCTGTGTGTGTGCGTGCATGTATAAGAGAGAGGTACACCCGCAATGAGAGGAAACATATTCATGCCACACATACCTCTCAACTGTACCTCATTATGAGGAATGTTTGTCATTCTGAGACTTAAAAATTCCACATTCCACATTTTTGCTTATTGAAATTTTCTGTCACATATTCATTACTAAGACTTTTTAACAGATAGCTATGGTAAATAATACTAAAGTGCATTGTCATGCCCTTTAGTAAAACTCTGTACCCATGAACTACTATATTGACAGCAGTCTACTTAACACTGAATGTATGATAAGAGACCTTGGGACCCAGGTGGACAGTAGACTGTCCTTTGATAGTCACATCACCACAGTAGTCAGGAAGTCCTTCTACGTGGCACACCTCATCATAAAAGGGTTCTCATCCAGGAAAAAAGAGGTCATTGTTCCCCTCTACTCGACACTCATTAGACCCATTATAGAGTACAACGCCCCTTTTGGAATGTACCTCACAAGACATCTGCAGCAGCTGGAACGGCCACAGAAGTACCTCACAAAGAGGATTACTGGCCTCAAACAGATGCCCTACACTGGCCGTCTCAAAAAAACCCAGCTTTACTCCGTAGCATATCGCCTACTCTGAGGTGATCTCTGCCTAACATATAAAGCTATGTCAAACCCAGAGCTTTTGGACATGCTATACAAAAAGAAATCCCAATCCCTCCAAGCTACATGGTCTAGGGACCTAAATCTTGTCACCACAATAAACAGGA
>NC_056744.1:776083495-776088495 GCF_019279795.1 Protopterus annectens
AGACTAAGCAAAGAGAGAGTCATGGTCAGCTGCCTAACAAAGGCTATGAACCATCGTATCACTTATGTACTCAGGTCACTTCACCCCAAGTACAAGCACAGGTATGACTTGGTCATAGTCCACATGGGTGTTAACGATCTGAGATGTACCTCTCTGTACTGTATGAAGAGAGACATGCCTGAACTCTTGATTATGTGTCCCAGACTAATAAGATCATAGCCCAGAGTAGCACATTTTACGATCTCCTAGGATAATGCCACAATATGAACAGAGAATAATTGACTTCAAGAATTGTCTTAAATTATGGTGTCTTTTGAATGGGGTACAATATTTGTTAGCCTAGGAGGACATGGTCAATAGACCACATTGCTTTGCCAGGAATGGTCTGCACCTGTCCACCCTGGGATTTTAAATATTGGCTAAAACCTTTTCCACTCCCCTACTGCATTTTTAGACATCACCAACCAGATAAATCTTCTGACATAGCTATACCAAACCAGGAAAATCTGAAGGTATTATTGCTGAATGGCAGGAGACTGAATAAGAAATTGCACTCCCTGTAGGATCCCCTCACAAATCCCTAAGACATGGTTTAAATCCACGGAGAGTACACTGGCAGTGCAGGGCTACAATGCATTTCACACATTTAGAACAGCTACTGCGCAGAAAAGGAGAAAAGGTGGAGGTAACTTTATATGCATTAAAAATAAACACATCTCAAGTTCAGTCCATCAGTATGACAGACTTCATGTCCAAATCACCATGAATAAGATTCCATGCTATATCCTTGCAAGCTATAGGTCCTTCACAATGACCCAGGAAAACCACAACACTTGTCTAAAGGCACTCAACACATTTTCCATCCAACTCATATTAATGTGTGACTTCAGCAACTCCAATATAAACTGGGAATCATACACAACCCCTATCATGCAGGCCCAAATATTACTGGGCTTCTAAATGCAAACAGCCAAGATCAGCTAGTTCATACACCCACTAGGGGCTCAAGCATCTTTGATCTGGTCCTCACAAACATGACAGAAAGATTTCCCCCGAATTGTAACATCCTCACTAGTCAAGTCAGACCATAAAGCTGTCTTCTTTAAGGTAATTGTAAAACCAGAGACAGCTGAAAACCCCTGAACTTTTAAGAATTATTTCAAGTCAAACTGCCCACTACTAAGTGACACCCTAAATAAATGTCAAGCTCTCCTAACCCTGAAAATTCTGCTAAATATGCAGAAATGCTCGCAGTAAGTGCTTTATGTATAACCATTTCCACAGCTGTATAGAAACTGCTGTACCAACTGAAATAAGTGCAGGGCCAGTGCAAAAAAAAAAAAAAAAAAACAAGCTATCCTGGTGGATTCACAACATTAATAGGCTATATAACAAAATGAAGAAACTCATGGCAAAAGTAAAAGCTCTCTCATTAGCCTAAACAAGTGACTCAGAGGGTTAATATCCACAAAAGACAAATTTGATGTAAAAGTAGCCACTCAGGTCAAGCTCAAATGCAAGACTTTCTTCAGCTTCATCCAAAACATCAAAAGCAATACACAGCATTGT
This sequence comes from Protopterus annectens, assembly GCF_019279795.1. NCBI lineage: Eukaryota > Metazoa > Chordata > Ceratodontiformes > Protopteridae > Protopterus > Protopterus annectens. The sequence continues at coordinate 776,085,065 of NC_056744.1, forward strand.
ACGAAATTAATTGTAAATGGTGCAGTCACTGATATTTGCAGAGATACTAATATCCTGTAAAAGGGCCTGACACACTAACAACTGTTGCCAGTCATGGCCTAAAACTCAGTGCTAAGAAGTGTATCATAGCATCTTTCAGCAAGACAGACACTCCCTGCAATCTACCGCATTGATAATACATCTGAGAAGAGACTCTGTATTCAAGGAATTGGGAACACATGTAGTCAGAGATATGGCATTTGACCAGCATGTTTCTGCTGTGGTGAGGAAATTATTCTGTGTTGCAAAACTTAAAAGTAAAGGTACGGCATCTAGGGCCAAACAAATCATCGTCCTATTGTACTCTCCCCTCATTGAGTACAGTGTGTGTGTGTGTGTGTGTGTGTGTGTGTGTGTGTGTGTGTGTGTGTCTGTCTGTGTGTGTGTGTGTGTGTGTGTGTGTGTGTGTCTGTGTGTGTCAGTTACTCACTCTGAGTCCTTCTCTCTGTGATAGAACCCTGACCTATCTCCCCGCAGGAATTTCCAATTTAGATGCTTCCCTAAGTTGTGTACTTTATCATATTGACATTTGACAACCATGATTAGTGGAAAGAGCAAACGCTAAGGAGCGCAGAAGACTTTATGCAAGCTGTTGCCTCATGAGAGAGAAGATATTTAATATGTAACATCTCTGATACATTTATCATAAGCTTATTAATCATGCAGTGCTTCACCAGTGTTGGGCAAGAAGTTCAAATCAAGGACCTTGTTCTTATTCAACCTATTAGTGAGGAATGGCGTGAACTGTTCACATAAAGATAAATATTTGAATCGTGAAAGTTTAGCTTGTTTTCACACTAAGCAGCAGCAGCAGCAAAAAAAAAACTCCAGGTATATAATCTTCCAACTCGATATAACTTACTTTTGTTTCAGCTGAAGCAGAGCCATTCTTACTGCAATATTGTTCTGCATTATCTGTGTCACAGTATGACATAGCTCTGAGGCATTTAAGTCACCGTGTAGCTATACAAAGAATTCTGAGTAGGTCACTGTAACATTTGCCAGTTACTAGCTGCTAATACTTTCAACAAAACTAAGGCTGCGAGTTGTTAATAAATGTTATCGTATATGGGCCTGATTCTCACAGACTTTACCTGCATATTCTGTCACTCTGAAAAAGTTGTTTAACTCTTGACCAAAGTTCACAGATGACTATGACAAAAAAAAAACATGAAAACACAACTGCTCTGCCAGCAGGAAATATATACATAAAAGGATAGGGAAGCTGTGGCTGAAGTTATTTATTTATTTTTTTACTTTTTCAGAATGGAAAAGTATTTAGTGAACATATGAACTCCAGACAAATGTTAATTCTTGGATGCATGTAAAAATGAACTTAAAGCAAAGAAAGTGGAAAAAACTGTATCCGGGCAGTATATAATGACAGTCATACTCATTTCAAAGTCTCTTAGATGAGTGATTCTATACCCCATTTATGTCCCATGTGTGGTGAGACATAATCAAATCAGGCTAAGAAAATTAAAGATATCTTAACAGTAAATATTTTATTGCTGTCAAAGATGAAGAGTTTTTTTTTTTTTTTGTAACATTTGTGAGACTAGAGGCTAAAGCAAGAGCAATTTTTGATAGATGCTGTAACAGTTTATGATAAAACATAAATATCATTGTGAGACGTACTGCTACGTGCAGACAAAAGCACTCAATACCTGAGAGTCTAATTAGGCCATGCTGTCAGGAAATGGGACTGTGATTGGTAAAGCTGTTCTCAAAGATGTGAAAGTTACACTGCCTGATAGCAAAATCAGTATTTCACTGACAAGGTGTCATCTGATATGTTAATACAGCCTCAAGAAAAATTGGAATTTGGAAGCCAAGTACAGTTTTCACAAGTGCATGAGTCAGCTGATATGAAATGGAATTTTCAGCTTTGGGCCTACATCAGATATGCTAATTGTACTTGCATAGCAGAAACTTTTATCTTTAGCAGTGAAATTCCAGGTCGCATGACAGAAGAGAGTAATAAAGTGACTGCTGTCTTCTTCATTGAGGAAGGTGTACAATGGAAGGTCGTATTAGTGTCTGCACAAATGCTGCAACTTCAGTGACTGGCAAAGGGAAGGGGTTTATGGTGAAGGTTAAGGAGCAAAATCATGCAGTGAAAGTGAACCATTGCTTTCCACACTGTGGAGTGCTGGTTGTGAAAATTTTACCATAATAACTTAAACAGTACTTGATACAGCTGAAAAAGTGGCTAGCTTCTTATGCAGAGAGGGGAGCTGATTGCAAAGCTTTGCTTTGGCATATTAAAAAACATTGGTTGAGTAATATACAAATGTAAAGAACAAGGGAAGACTTTTCTTATGACAGATCTGCTTTTTTTTGTGCTGATGAAATGTGACAGGCAAAACTGGCAAATGTGTATTGTCCATTGCTGATAAACATTGTGTCTTCCAGATAAAGCTGGAAGTTGTTGTGTTGTGTCTTTCGGCTTTTCCTGGTTAGGGGTCGCCACAGCGGAACTCCGGTCCGCTAATGATTGGCAGTAGATTTTTACGTGCCGAGTTGCCGGCCCTGACGCACAACCTTCAATGAAGGTATGCCCATTCACGCATGTCTCCACACAGAAGACGCTCTAGCTGAGAATCGAACAGGACAACGTCTTACTATGAGGCGATAAAGTTGGAAGTATGGCATTAAAAGGCTGTGCAAGGAGGGTTAGAAATATTCCTTCTTACAGCAGCAGCAACTGCTGCAAATGGATCAGGAAAGGTTGTAACATAAGATTTGTGATCATTTGGATTTTCTTTATACAGCTTTGCCTTCTACTTTTCAAATATTTATATTACTCACTTTGATTGGGGAGACATCCCTTCAAGCAATCTACTGAAACAAATCCCACCACTTTCTGGGTCTATATCACTGTTACCGAAGACTCTGTTTAGAGAATCAGTGTTTGTAGAACCCACTTAATTGAAAGCTAACTTTGCCGAAGGATGTCGTGAGCACATTTTTCCCTGGGAAAGAAAGTATTTGACTACCTACTGACTGGCACAAAAACTATGAAATTTAAAACCCAGTGAAGTGGGGGGCTGTGCCCCCCCCCAACTAAATATACCAACTCCAAGATCACACTACAGTGGTAAAAAGGGCAAATTCCTTATGATGGCCAACTGCTTTCTTTCCCAGGGGAAAACATTCGCTGAAGAGATCATTCGACGAAGTTAGCTTTTGATTAATTGGGTTCGACAAATAACAATTCACTAAACAGGATATTCGATAAAGTGATATAGACCCCCGCTTTCCAGCTTACTTCCCAAACACAACTAAGTGAGTTAAGCATGATTTGGACATTGCAAAGAAAGTTTAATAAACCTGAACTGGACAAATTTAGGCTGCTCATTGGTCAGTTATGGCCAGTGATTTTATGATAA
>NC_056744.1:776093495-776128495 GCF_019279795.1 Protopterus annectens
TGTTCTCCAGGCTAATGCTCTTCTTAACTCTCTTTAAATCTTTCATTTACTTTCTCCAATACACTGCATACATAAAGTTCAGTTTTTCCTGATGCAGTCTCCCTCCAATTAACTTTACACTCATTTCTGGTGCTGATTGAAGACTCAGTGCCTGCTATTCTAAAAGTGTATTAGTTCTGGTTTAAGCACTTGGACTTCAGGCCAGTTATTCTACATTAAGAAGGTTTGTGGTCTTGTGGGAGGAGAGGCTGGATTCTGCCCTTTTGAGCTGGGAATTTCTGGTCACAGGCTTATTGTGGCTTCTTATTTGAACTGTTTCTTTCTGAAATTGGTACGCCTTGTTGCTGTAGCATAGACCAGATTCAGGCCTGCTGAATCTAGCTTTGTTTGTATAACTTGAGCACTGATCCAGGCCATCTTTTTTTGGAGAAGGTTCCCCTGCACCCTAGAAGCAGGAGTGTGCAGTTAGAGCTTGTCTGATTGAAGACTGCTGGAACAGGGCTCAGTTCTGAACTTTTTTTCTGGTTAATTGGTTAACTTGTTTAAATCAGTTTGTTCGTTTTCTGTTATTTTATCTATATAAAAAAATTGCACTTTAGTCATCTGCTTTTACTGTATTTGTGTTTCTTCCTACTTTATTACTAGCGGCATTGACTCCAACTCTGATCGGAGATATATAACAATAAGTATCCTTTTTCTGTAGATTTAAAGTGTTTTTTTATTGTATCTGCTTTATTTTCGGAAAAAAAAACAATATACTTGTTTCCTGCCTTTCTAAGCTAGTATAGTCCAGTTTTCAGGTTAGTGCTGAATTCAGGGCTGTGTTACAAATCTCTGTGTTTGCCCATAGCTTACTTGGATAGAAGGACGTTTGTCTGTTCACCTGTGAGAGAGGGGAGCTTTGAGCAGCCTATCTGTCCCTGGAGGAGCAGTTTCAGCCCAGAAATTAGTAGTTTATTGGCCATTTTGGGCTAATTTCTATCTCTTTAATTTCCCTGTTATAAAAACTGCATTTGCCTGGTTTTGCACTCCAGGCAGCGCCAGTTAGCTAGGGTATAACTATTCCTGGCTCCACAAAGTCTCCTCTTCAATTTTTCCCTTGGAAGTAGACAAACTTTCAACTTAAGATCTCAAGCCATTCATTTCTCAGCCCAGCAATTGCTCAAAACTCACAGCAAGAACTTATAAACCCTAGCACTAGACCCCCTATACTGTACAGAAGGACAAGGCTCTCTATTCGACCTTACCAGCCATTCAGTAAAACAGTTCACTGTACCTATCCAGACATGTCCAAAGGGCAGTTTTAGGTGTACTCTCCAGTCCAACTGGTGAATCTGGGCATTTTGAGGCAGTGTTACAACTGCCTCATGTAAACAGACAATCCTTTCCTCCTACCACCAAACACTAATACATGCGAGAGATGCAATTATACAACCAAACTGGAGGCTAAACTCTCTCAAACCAAGACTGGATCAGACAGTCAAGAGAAGAAGGGAAATACTTGCATCACACCACCAGTCTCACACAGACCCATTAAACCAGCAAAAAACACACATAAATACATGAAAACATACTTGGAGGATCTAAATAAAAATCTGCAAAAGCAACAGAGACCTCCAAAACAGACATCCAAGCATTCTCCACCCCCCAGCACAAACCATGAAATACATACTTCACAAAACCAGTGTGCCACGCAATAACAGCCCTTAAGGCAAAATAACATACCCAACATACTAGTAGTAGGTGACGCTATAGTCAAGCACACTGATGTCTCACTCACTAGGCTGAATAAGGAGAAGGTTACTGTTAGATGCCTGTCGGGTGCCAGGATCCGCCAAATAACACAAGCACTCGGGTCACTCCAGAATAAGTACAAATACAACTCTGTCATTGTCCATGTTGGTGTGAATGACCTGAGCCATACCTCTCTGGACTACATGAAAAGAGACACGGAGGAGCTCTCTGATCATGTAGCCCAGGCTGGTATGACCCTGAGTAGCATCCTGCCCTCACCAAGAATGATAACACGGTATAAAGAAAAAAATTATCAATTTCAATAATTGGCTAAGTTTCTGGTGTCATTCAAAGGGGAGCCAGTGTCTGTCTGCCTGGGATGACATGCTCGACAAGCCACGCTGCTTCACTAGAGATGGCTTGCACCTGTCACCTTTAGGCTTTCGAATACTAGCCAAGTCTCTTGCCACCCCCATAGTGCCTTTTTTAGGCAAGGCTCAAAAGACAAACCCACCGCCGTAAATAGCACAACTAACAAAAAACTGAAGGTAATGCTATTCAGTGCCAGAAGTCTAAACGTTAAAATGCACGCACTCGAGGCACTCCTCAGTATGGAGAAAATTGATATATGTGCAGTAACAGAAACCTGGTTTAAGGCTCCAGAGAGCATCCCAGTACTACCAGGCTACAACTCATACCATACATTTTGGCCATAGAACCCAGATCGAAATACAAAAGGTGGGTGCATATCCATATTCATCAAGGATACCCACACCTCCAGGTTAGTAGCACAGCACGATGCTTCAGAGATCATCCACGTGCAACTAACAATGCGCAAAACTGCAATTCAAATTGTAGCTTGCTATAGATCACCCACCATGTCCCAGGACCCCCATTCCGTGTTTCTGGAAACACTGGGAAACATAAAGGTCCTATCAAATGTCCTAATATTGGGTGATTTCAATTACCCAAACATTAACTGGGAGAATTACTCAAGTACTAACTCCCTTGCCCAACATTTCCTAGAATTTATAAACTCAAACACCCTGGATCAACTGGTCAACACTCCCACCAGAGGTGACAACATATTGGACCTGGTCATCACCAACATGGATGACCAGTGTTCCACACCAGAAGTCAACCCCTCACTGGTTAGATCTGACCATAAACAAATCACTTTGGATATCCACATTCCACCCCCAAACCCAGACAAGGAAACCAACATGAAAAACTTTTCAAAAGCAAACTTCACGTTACTTAAGACCGAGGTGGAAAGTTTAAAAATCCCCATGTTAAAGGATAACGCTGTCCAAGCTGCAAAATCCTTTACTAATGCATTCTACGGGCACCTACAAGAATGCATGGATCATTCTATCCCAAGCAAAACCAAGACTCACTCCTCCAAGAAAAAAAAACAGTCTGGTGGACCCCTGCCATAAACAAGCTATACAATAGAAGGAGGAAACTAGTACAGGAAAGAGTAAAATCCCAAGATGGGAAGACATCCCTGATCAGTATCAGCAAGAAATTACGATTCCTCATAAAACCATCCAAGGCGAACTTCGAAAGAAAAATTGCCAAGGACTCCAAAGATAACCACAAGGCATTCTTTACCTATGTCAAGAATCTAAGTGGCAATGCTCAGATCTGCTCGGAGTTAGTGCAGAATGGCACAAAATACACTGAACTGACCGATATCGCCAACATCCTGGCAGACAGGTTCAGTGCAAACTCCACCCCCCTCTCACCCCCAAAAGGGTCCATAACCATACCAGAAGAATGTAGAGCCCCTGAAATCACAGACACTCAGGTTAAAACAGCCCTCTCCAAAGCCAAAAACACAGCATCAATGGGACCGGACAGTGCCCCAGGCTGCATCCTACATAAGCTCAAAGATGAACTAACCCCTCACCTAAACACACTGTTCAAACTCAGCCTCTCCACAGGCTACGTACCCATAGAGTGGTGCACAGCAATGGTTATTCCACTCCACAAAGGTGGAGCTACAACAGAACCCCGTAACTATCACCCTATAAGCCTGACTAGTTTGGTCTGCAAGGTTATGGAGCGCATCATCATGGAACTCATTAACAGAAACATTGGGAACCTCCAAACACTGGACCCTACACAGTTCGGCTTTGTTAAGGGCAGATCATGCCTCCTAAACCTGGTGGACTTCTCTGAGACAGTTACCAAGGCTATGGACGAGGGAAAAGTGGTACACGCAGCCTACCTAGACCTCGCAAAGGCCTTTGACACCATTCCCATTCTGGAATTATAGACAAGCTCACCAGCCTGAACATAAACCCCTATGTACAAGATGGGTTGCCAACTGGCTCATGGACAGAATCCACATGGTGAGAGTTGCGGGAGCTAGGTCTGACTCTAAACTGGTTACAAGTGGCATTCCCCATGGCTCAGTCCTAGGACCCCTCCTGTTCGGCATATACTTCTCAGAGGTACAGGCAAGCACAGGAGGACTATGGCTGACCAAGTTTGCAGATGACTGCAAACTAGGGGCTATAATTGACTCTCCAGCTGACACAGACATCCTCCAAAAGGGTGTCACTGAGATGGATACCTTGTGTCAAAATCATGGCCACAAGCTGAATGCCAAAAAGTGCATAGTCATCCCCTTTGGAAAAAACAAAGTACCCACAAACTACCACATAGGTGGTAGTCCCCTAAATACAGAAGACATAATGAGGGATCTGGGGACCCAAGTAGATAGTAATCTCTCCTTTGATAATTACATTGCCAAAGTGGTTAGAAAATCCTTCTATGTGGCCCACCTAATCACAAAAGGGTTCGCATCCAGATCAAAAGAGGTCATTGTGCCCCTCTACTCATCACTCATCACTCATCGGACCCATCATAGAGTACAACTCCCCATTTGGGATGTACCTTACAAGACACCTGCAACAGCTGGAAAGACCACAGAAGTACCTCACCAAGAGGATCACTGGCCTCAAACAGATGCCCTATGCAGCTCGACTGAAGAAACTCCAGCTGTACTCGGTTGCATACTGCCTACTCAGAGGTGATCTCTGCCTGACATACAAGGCCATGTCCAACCCAGAATTGATGGACATGCTCCACCTAAAGAAAACCTTATCCCTTCGAGCCACATGCTCTAGGGATCTAAACCTCACCACAGCAATAAATAGGACATGCTGGAGGGATAGATTCCTGTCCCTGAGACTTTCCATGCATTGTAACAAGATTCCAGTCTACATTAGGCAGAGCTCCTTGCTATCACTCTTCAAGAGAAACCTTGACAAGTGCATGGGAAACAGAATGCTTACCCCGGGGATCACTTCAGTGGCTCTGCTGGACTGAGGCACAGGGAACTAATCTAAGGGGGCGGCGAAAGCCAACACATTCCGGCTAGGCTTATAAATGATAGCCTAGTACCTAACCTATGAATCTAAGTAAACATCTCTATGCCACAGCCTATACCACTAATCATATTGCATATAAAAGTGAATAAGAACTTATCAGTAAATCTACCTGAGGGTGAGCAACTGCTGATCAAAGCAACACTGCACTGATGAACCACATTCAAATCAGATTGTTTTAAACATACATCAGAAATATCATGGAACACAGAGGCCTAAAGAGATGTATAACTGTTTATGCTATCTCCGGCAACACATATCTGTGTACAGATTGTATAGAGGTAGAATTACTAATCTGAAAATAAAATTTTTTCATGATTATGGGGGGAAGCAGTTGAAAGCCGTGTACATATTTCTTAAATAGGTACGGGTACAATTTGAGAATTGTGTAAATGTATATAGTTTTCTATGGGTAAGGTTCAAATTTATCAGTATAACTTTTGTTTATTGACATTTGATTACTGAGAAATTCTGACTGGGTAAGAGCCCATTTTCAGCAGAGGCTCAGGGAGAAAAGCTCCAAAGTATTACAAAACATTTTAAAAACAATACAAAAAACAAATACAGTTTAAATAATTATACCAACTTAGACATGATTTGAAAACATTGGTTAAGAGTAGATACAAGTTACACAACAATGATGTAACAGCTGGAAAAATGTTAGCCAGTTTATAGAGAAATTAAATGTAAGTTAGTAAAATACAAAAAGAAATTGCAATATGAAGTGAAAGAAAAGCAGGCTTATGGTATATTTAGAGAGAAAGCCAAGGGAGAGAAATTAATAGAAGTAAGGAAGTGACTTAAGAAGCGATAATAAGGACATGTAAGGCATGAATAGGAATTTGTCCACATTTAGGGATACAGTTTATCCCGGTGTTAAGCAAAAGCACAGTGCTGAGCAAGTACAGAGCTAGCTTTTGGCTAGGAAGTATTTCAGAATGATTATTCAGATTAAACAGCTGGAAGTAAAACGTGCCGGTGGCACTAAAAGCAAGCCTTACCAGTAAGAACAGTCCAACGAGAAAAGAAGAAAGGTCTTGCTACCAAAGGCAGAGTGTATTTAAAATCTAAAATACTTTAATATAAAACAAATCCAATGATAAACACTTATAAAACAGTTCATGAAACACAACAGGACAAGAGTTTTCGGCTTTGCCATCCTTCTTCAGATCCTGTTACTTCCTGTTTCATAAAAATGTTAAAAATACCTTTCACCAATAAGAGAACATCTACCTCTATAAACCCCACCTCCTTAGTTCCTTTCGCCAATGTGGCAAACCCTTCTTCTGTAATCTCTTCCTTTTTAGGACTGGTTTCAAAGGGACAAAGCCATTAAGCCCTGGTTCCTTATCGCATTTGCTATCCATTGCATTTCTAAGTATTCTGTATAATTAATTATTTTGCCACCCCTTGGACTCTCTTCAACAAGTTGTAACATCATAAAATGAAATGTATGAGTTGGATTATTCTTGGCATGCTGAGCTAATGCATTATTTTTGTTCTTCAAACATGTATTGCTTAAATGATTAAGTATCCTTCAAAAGCTCTGCTAGTTTTGCCAATATAAAAACATATGCATTGCTCACAAGTTGCTACACAAACAAGGTAGCGGCTAGTGCAGTCTGCATAAAACTTAGAGGTATAAGTTTTTTGGTGATAGGATGCATAAAAGAACCAGTCATATCAATGAAGGCACATGCCATACAGTTCCTGCATGGATTTGTTCCTGATGGAGTTCATTCTTGTTTGGATCTTCTCTTAAACGTGTCACATAAAAATCTTTTTAAATTATTTTTATTGATGCAGAACCTAGGATATTTACCAACTACCCTCTTAATATTAGGGTCCGCTGTTAAAATTTTCGAATTATTTGTAATGATTAAACATATATCTCTAGCATCATTGCTAAAAGTCAAAGGGAATCTAATTGATCTTAAATCTGCGAATTTTTAGACTTCTTTTCAATGATGGTATCACGACTTGAAAAACACGGTCTACCTTTTGTTTGCCTTAGTGTCTTGCTTCCATCAATAACCTTATCAACTTCTCTCTTATTTTACCCTCGATCGAGGAATTTCCTAGATAGGGATTTAACTTCAAGATTATAGTCATTTTCTCTGGTACATAATCTGGAGACTGTAAGCAGTTGACCCGTCAGAATATGTGGATAAACATAATTAGGATACATGCTGGATCTCTGCAGCATATGGTTTTATCAACAATCTTTAAGAAAGACGTGTGTATTCATTACATTATTAACATCTAATTCCAATTTGACATCCAAAAAATATATATTTGTTCTTGAATACTTAATATCAAAACTAAGAAATGAGGTGGTCCCATTAAGATATACAACAGAATGATTCAATTCTGTTTCATTATTTCTCCATAAAAAAGATGTCATCCATGAATAGCTTGTAAAATAATACATCTTTTTTCCAAGAATTGGCATCACTCAAAATATATCTGCTCTCCCATTTGGCCATAACTATATTGGAGTAGCTATTGGCTCATGGTGTGTCCATAGCCACTCCCCATTTTTGCCAATAATAGTTGTCTTAAAAAAGAAAATGTTTTCCAAAATAATATTGAGTAAAGAACATATCTGTTTGATGTTATGATTCAGCTGGATTTCAATTTTGAAGAGAGTTTGACTTGGGTACTCCGTCTATCTATCTATCCCTCATTTGCACCTTACATAACCACTGAGTTCATAACATTTTGTTAATAGCAAGTATTCTAGTTTTTAACCGAGTTATTTTTGATTTATTATTTAGAAATGCAGACTAGTTCTCCTTTGACCTCCATGCTTCTTACAGCTCAGGCTTTGTTTATACTTGCACTAAAAATAAGTGTCTTTCTTACCTAGCACATTTGGTTACATGCGTGGCTAGAGATATATTTGTATGATTATTTATGTCAGTTATTTTATTACAGTATTACTAAGGTTTATCTAAATGATAGTGTCTTGCAAACTTGTTGTACCACCAGTGAAGTTATTTTAATATTCCACATCCAGTATATTTTTTGTCATTACTGACTGGATTCTAAAATAATGTGCACTAACAGTGACTAAGGCTTATGAAACTCCTCAGGTAATGACTATAAATAAGGAGGAACACAAACTCTAATGGCAATTCTCATAACTATATGATGTCCCAAAACAACTGAAGGACTCATTGCACCAGAGTTTGAAGTGAATATATTGGGATAGTATGCCTATCATATTAACCATGCTATATGCCAAGACCTCTATCATCTTTTTTCAGGCCTGCTGTGTTAATATTGGCCCACCTGCTTGGCTTCCTTATTCCCAAGGCATCTTGCTCAAGTATCATGCCACATAGTGTGGCTATCCAGTGGTATTTCTGTATTTTCTGGATGACTTTTTATAAGTGAATACCCAGAGACAGGAAGTACTCTCTCAGGTTAGTGATAGGTATAAGTTTTTCTTCCTTTTACACTCATTCACTGTACATTCTGGGTCACATTCATATACACCATGCTTCCATAATGTAGTTCACTGGCGCATTATAATCTGGAAAGGCATCATGGAATGGTGGAAATTAACTGTGATAGAGATAACCATGCTTGAAATCCTGATGCCTCATGGTTATTTGGTGAAGGCTTTTATAGTAAATCTTACTAAATAATGGCAATAATTTGATTTACAGACTTCTTTTACTTTAGAGAATGCATATTATTTTACATTTTCTTATTCTGTCAGAATCTCATGTTACGAGTATTAATATTTTAAAAAGTGTCCTTGATTATTTTTTGATTTGTCCCTGATTCTGGATGCAAGCAGTTGAGAGCTTTGAGCAGTAAACTAATTGTATTTTTATGAAAAAGCTACAACATTGAATCACAGTGAAAGTCTGTAATTTTTGTTGGCATTTGCTGATGAACTTACCTAAATTAAAATGTTTGTATGAAATACCAGCACCTGTTGATTAGTGTGAATTGGTAGGTGGCACATCTTGACAGGTAAAAAGCTGAGAAATATGGAAAAAATTGCATTACGGATTGCTGATACTGTGTTGTATTTTACGGGGGAGGGGTGCTGCAGTCCTGAGTGTGTCCTTTGAATGAGATGCCTAGTAACCTGTTTTCAGTTTGCCATCCATTATCTATTGCAATATTACCATTTTTTAATGTAACATAGACAATTTATTCTTCAAGGACAGCAGGTACTTCATTTGTAGATGAAGCACTGAAATATAGCAGCAACGTTTCATTAGTTACAGCTCTCTTTAATGTGGAATTATTCAGATGACTTTTACTTCTGCAGAAATTGTGCTTATTGACCGATATTGGTGGATTGTAATGACAGAACTTTGAGTGGTCTTTTGTGGTTGAAATGTTCTGAATTGGGCACTTTTGTCATTATTGGTTTATATGTTTTGTTTCATTGCTTTCTGGAAGAATGTTTAAAACTGTAAACTTAAAACATGTTCTAACAAGTGTTGCTGTATTATGCAGAGGATATAATTTAATTTTTATATATTATAATTTAATACAATCAGGAAGGCGAATCAAAGAACTTTTACATGGTCCTAAAAATGTGTGCAAGGGGCCCATGATTTGAAAACAGCCCAAGGTAAGCTTAATCCGCCACTGGCCAGATGCATTTTCTTTGAATGTGGGTTTCAATGCTGTTTCAGTGAATGTGAGTTTCAAAGGCAAAGAAGTTTTAATGCTAAGTCTGTTTTCATTGTGAGACTGCATTGATTTGTTTAGCAAACATCTATCAGTGTTTGTGCTATAAAATTTAAAATAAAAGGTTTAAATCCAAATATCTGTAATCAATAAAGCAGAAAACAGTATGCACACTGACAGCTTTGAACAGTATTTATGGCAACTGGGAAGAAATGGAGAAATAGCCAAGTAATGGGACACTACAATGGCTGTGTTGGAGGGGATGGGGGTACCATAATTACACGTATTATGCTTTCACATACATGTCCAGAATTTTTGACATGAAAAGTTGGCAACCCTAAACTGGACCTGTGTTAAAACACACATATACAGTAATGTGCAATCATGTCATATCAGCATGCGTATGTAAGGAAGCTAACAATTTCAAGCAAATACACATATACTGTCATGCAAATGCAGAATAAAAAAATACAGGTGTATGTCAGTCACCCTGTTCTTATGGAGCATAAGGCATTCCTGTGAGCATCATTACAGCAAATCAGCAGTAAGTCAGTTAATGCTCACATATCAAAGGTAAAGTGTATCAGTATGTATCCAACTATGTGCACACACACATGTACATTTAGTTACTGTGTACAACTATTTGAGGAAGGTATAAACCAATATCAAGAAGTAATAGATATGGAAATGCTACATACACAAAACATGGTATTATGTACTGTTAAAAATGTGTTATCTGTAATGATGTGTATAGATTAATGCTACATTGCTGTTTGATGCAGTCAGAAAAGGAGGACTGCACATAGACAGGATATACCTGTATATGATCCCATATGGCATCAGTATTGCCAACCCATGGCACACAACACCACATCATGCCAGTGGGACATCATGACAACTGTCATCCAAAACACATGTGGAATGACAAGTCTGTTTGTTACACATAACTGATATGGCAAAACATAATTCCAAGGCATATCACTGTGTTAGTGATGGAGTGTGGGCAACATATGTTGTCTGTCATTTGCACGTGTAAAACACATGGTTGCAGGCTACCTTTTCTAGCATTAGCTGCAGGTTAATTGCCATAACGCATGGACAGTTGAATGTGGGAGGAAAGTGTAATGTGTTAATGTGTGTCATGCACACATTGGATGCATGCATAAGAGTGCATATACAGGCCAAATAAGTAAATGGCAATCACCTTGTTGGCAGCATAACACAAGCGGAGCACACAGACAATACTTATGGACCAGAGGGACCAGGCTAATGGGGCTTGGCCTGCTGAATGACCTCACAAATTATTGCCCTGAATGAATACCAAATAGCCCATGCCATATCCTCTTTGAAGGACCCCATCATGTACGTCATCTGTGTTTGGAACAAATCTGTCATGACCTCCCTGATATCCTCCTGATAATCGTCTCAATTCTGGTTGTGTCGTCTTCTCCTCCAGGGTGCAGGCATGATGGCTTGGGCAGTGGCGGGTCCAGATTACTCAGCATCATTGTCATCATCATCATCATCATTCTTGGAAGACTCTGGCAGTGGCCTGGCATGTGCTTGTCATCATCTGATAGGAGAACATCCATGAGTCCCATGCTCTATCAAGATTAATTGCAAAACACAACAGGAAACAAAAGCAAATGTCTATCACTCAGAACAGTCCCATGAATATCTTAGCAGAACAGAATATGAATATGATGACAATGTAAACATGGACTAACACAAATCCATTATGGAGAGAGAGTTATGTTATAAATGCATGGCCCTAAATGTCCTATTCATAAACAGGATATCAGTATGCTTTTGTGAACAATTACATAGGCTTATACACATCCACCCAGGTCATTAGTTTTGTAAGAATGTATGAATACTTAAATCAAGATATTGTACTGTCTGCACTCAATAATTTATGTGAACATACACTAAGTGTCATTATTAAAACGAGTAGAAAATGATATGACAATATTGTGGGCAATAGGCAAGACAGACCATCATGATATTTTGCCAAATACACAACAATACAATGAATACAACAGTAAAAAAAAATGTATATGTTCAGTCACCACAGCTGGTGATGTATGAGAATTTAATATATCTGCTACTAACATTACTGTATGTGTACAACTGTATGCATTATCTACCAAAAATTATTACCAATCAGTAGCCTGAAATAATGAAAACATTGTGAATATGCTTGCTGAATATGAACTGCTGAAATCAACTGTCTATCTGCACAGAAATCAGTAAACCTAGGCTATAACTGTATTTCTAAAAAACACCCACGGTGTGGGAGGCAAATGCAATACTGATGCTGAACTAAAGGCATGAAACACAGTCTGCAAACGGTGACACAGCAGACACCAGTTCATTCTGTGAATAGGCAAGCTATGAATTCATAACAAAAAAATATTCACTGGAAAGCAGCAGAAACACCACGAGCAAAATAATTCATATTTGTGTTTTTTGGTTTTCAGTAAAATGCAAATTATTTTACTCATGGTGCCTCTGCTGCCTTCCAGTGAATGTTTCTTTATTCTTTGTTGTCTCATTAGACCCATTATAGAGTACAACGCCCCTTTTGGAATGTACCTCACAAGACATCTGCAGCAGCTGGAAAGGCCACAGAAGTACCTCAGAAAGAGGATTACTGGCCTCAAACAAATGCCCTACACTGACAACCTCAAAAAACTCCAGCTTTACTCCGTAGCATATTGCCTACTCCGAGGTGATCACTGCCTAACATATAAAGCTATGTCAAATCCAGAGCTGTTGAACATGCTACACCTAAAGAAATCCCAATCCCTCCAAGCTACACGCTCTAGGGACCTAAACCTTGTCACCACAATAAACAGGACATGCTGGAGGGATAGATTCCTGTCCCAGAGACTTCCTATACTCTGGAACAAGCTACCCATCTATGTCAAGCAAAGTTCTTCATTAGCACTCTTCAAGAAAAATCTTGATGAGTGGATGGAAAATAGGAAATACACACCGGGGATCACTTCTGTGTCTCTGCTGGACAGTGGCACAGGAAAATAACTTTCTTGGGTGGCGTAAGCTATGGTATTTTGCTGGCTAGGCTTACGTAGGCCCTTGGGCTGATAGCCTAGTACCTACCTATGAACCTATAACCTATAAGTTTGTTTCTTCATTCTGTGGAGTGCTTTGATTGTTAAGCTATGAGCTCAATTACTGGAAAACACAGACATTCATATATACATATCTGTCTATATATATATATATATATATATATATATATATATATATATATATACATACATATATATATATATATATATATATATATATATATATATATATATATAGTATGCATGCATTTGATCGACCGGTGGATGGCCGATCAGAATATAGTCGAAAGCAGTGCAGCAAAACCTCAAAAAAGCGAATGCAATTGTTGCGAATCGCAAAATTTCCCCCCTTTTTGACCCATGGTGGTGCTTGTTTAGGTGATAGAGAGGTCAAAAATGTCTCATTCGGTGTTTTGTATGACATTCCGACTGTACGGCAATAAAAAATTCGATGATAACACTCGGTGTTATGCCCGATCGAGCAATGTTAGCTCGATCAAATGAATGTATTATATATATATATATATATATATATATATATATATATATATATATATATATATAGGTTCATAGGTAGGTACTAGGCTATCTGCCAGAGGGCATTTATAAGCCTAGCCACTGTGTGTCGGCTTTCGCCGCCCCATTGATTAATTAACTGAGCCTCTGTCAAGCCAAGCAGAGACAATGAAGTGATCCCAGGGGTGTATTTTCTGTTACCCATCCACTCGTCAAGGCTTCTCTTGAAGAGTGTTAGTGAGGGGCTCTGCCTAATGTAGTTAGGAATTTTGTTCCAAAGCATGGGGAGTCTCTGTGACAGGAATCTATCCCTCCAGCATGTTATATTTATTGTTATGGCGAGGTTTAGCTCACTAGAGCGTGTGTGGCTCACAGTGACTTGGATTTCTTTAGGTGGAGCATGTCCATCAATTCTGAGTTGGACATGGCTTTGTAAGTCAGGCAGAGATCACCTCTGAGTAAACGATATGCCACTGAGTACAGCTGGAGTTTTTTCAGTCGGGCTGCATAGGACATATGTTTGAGGCCAGTAATCCTTTTAGTGAGGTGCTTTTGTGGTCTTTCAAGCTGTTGGAAGTGTCTTGTGAGGTACATCCCAAATGGGGCATTGTACTCTATGATGGGTCTGATGAGTGATGAGTAGAGGGGCACTATAACCTCTTTATTTCTAGATGCGAACCCCTTAGTAATTAGATGGGCCACATAGAAGGATTTCCTAACTACTTTGGCAATATGATTGTCAAAGGAGAGATTACTATCTAGCTGGGTCCCCAGATCTCTTATTACCTCTTCTGTATTAAGGGGGCTGCTGCCTATGTGGTAATTTGTGGGTGTTTTGTTTTTCCCAAACAAGATGACTATGCATTTTTTGGCATTTAGCTTGAGGCCATGACTTTGACACCAGGTGCCTGTCTCAGTAAGGCCTTTTTGGAGGATGTCCGTGTCAGCCGGAGAGTCAATTATGGCTCCCAGTTTTCAGTCATCGGCGAACTTGGTTAGTCATAGTCCTCCTGTGTTTGTCTGTACTTCTGAGAAATATATGCCGAACAGTAGGGGTCCCAGAACCGAGCCTTGCGGGACACCACTTGTGACTGGTTTAGAGTCAAACCTGGAGCCCGCTATTCTTACTGTGTGAGTTTTGTCTGTAAGCCAGTTGGCAACCCGTCTTGTGACGTAGGGGTTTATGTTCAGGCTGGTGAGTTTTTCTATAATACCCGAGTGAGAAATGGTGTTGAACGCCTTGGCGAGATCAAGGTAGGCTGTGTGAACCACCTTTCCCTCATCTATGGCCTTGGTAACTGTCTCAAAGAAGTCAACCAGGTTTAGTAGGCATGATCTGCCCTTAGCAAAGCCGAACTGGGTCGGGTCAAGTGTTTGGAGGTTCCCAATGTCTTTGTTAATGAGTTCCATGATGATGCGCTCCATAGCCTTGCAGACCAGGCTAGTCAGGCTTATGGGGTGATAGTTACCAGGGTCAGTTGTGGCCCCTCCTTTGTAGAGCAGAATAACCATTGCTGTGCACCATTCTATGGGCATGTAGCCTGTGGAGAGGCTGAGGTTGAACAGCATGTTTAGGTGGGGGGTTAGTTTGTTCTGTAGTTCGTGCAAGACGCAGCCTGGGACAACATCTGGCCCCATTGATGCTGTGTTTTTGGCTTTTGAAAGGACTGTTTTCACCTGTGCTTCTGTGATTTCTTGGACACTACACTTTTCCGGTAATGTGGTGGGCCCTTTTGAAGGTGAGAGGGAGGTGAAGTTTGCACTGAATCTATCTGCCAGTATGTTGGCAATATCAGTAGGTTCAGTAGATTTTGTGCTATTTTGCACTATCTCAGAGCATATCTGCGAGTTGCCACTTTGATTCTTGACATAGCTAAAGAAGGCTTTGTGGTTATCTTTTGAATCCTTGGCTATTTTTATTTCGAAGTTAGCCTTGGATGATTTTATGAGGGACCTTAGTTTCTTACTGATACTGATCAGGGATGTCTTTCCTTATTGGGATTTGCTTATTTTCTGAACTAGTTTCCTCCTTTTGTTGTATAACCTGTTTATGGCAGGGGTCCACCAGACTGGTTTCCTTCACTTAGGGGAGTGAGTCTTGGTCTTGCTAGGGATGGCACAATCCATGCATCCTTGTATGT
This sequence comes from Protopterus annectens, assembly GCF_019279795.1. Taxonomy (NCBI): domain Eukaryota; kingdom Metazoa; phylum Chordata; order Ceratodontiformes; family Protopteridae; genus Protopterus; species Protopterus annectens. Next base: position 776,109,039 of record NC_056744.1, read on the forward strand.
GCTCATAGAGTGCAATTGTAAAGGATTCTGCATCTTGGGCAGTGTTATCCTTTAGCGTGTGGGCTGTGAAACTTACCACCTCTGCCTTAAGTAAGGTGAAGTTTTCTATAGAAAAGTTTTTCACTGTGGTTTCCTTGGTTCGGGGTGGTGGTGTGGTGTGGACATCCAGAGTGATTAGTTTAACCAGATCTAACCAGTGACGGGGTGACCTCCGGTACGGAGCACCTGTCGCCCATGTTGGCGATGACCAGGTCCAATATGTTGTGGCCTCTGGTAGGGGAGTTTACCAGCTGATCCAGGACATTTGAGTTGATAAATTCCAGGAAGTGCTGAGCCTGGGAGTTTGTACTCAAGTAGTTTTCCCAGTTAATGGTAGGGTAATTGAAATCTCCCAAGATCAGGGTGTTCGGTAGGACCTTCATGTTTTCTAGTGTCTCCAGAAAGGTGGAGTGGTGGTCCTGGGTCATGGAGGGTGATCTGTAGCAGGCCACAATTTGCATTGCAGATTTGCCCAATGTTAGTTGCACATGGATGATCTCAGAGGTATCATGCTGCACCACTAACCTGGAGGTGTGGGTATCCTTGATGAATATGGATACACCCCCTCCTTTTGTGTTTTGGTCCATGTTCTGTGGCCGAAATGTGTGGTATGAGTTGTAGCCCAGTAGTGCTGGAGTGCTCTCTGGAGCCTTGAATCAGGTTTCAGTTACTGCACAGATGTCAATGTTCTCCATACTTAGGAGTGCTTCAAGCGCATGCATTGTGAGATTTAAACTCCTGGCGTTGAGTAGCATAACCCTCATTTTTTTACTTGTGCTGTTTACGGAGGTGGGTTTGAATTTTGAGCCTTGCCTAAAAAAGGCACTATGGGGGCAGCAAGACCCTTGACCAGTATTCAAAAGCCAAGGGGTGACAGGTGCAAGCCGTCTCTTGCGAAGCAACTCGGCTTGTCGAGCATGTTATCCCAGGCTGACAGACACTGGATCCCCTTTGAATGACACATGCATGTATCTATCTATCTATCTATCTATCTATCTATCTATCTATCTATCTATCTATCTATCTATCTATCTATCTATCTATCTATCTATCTATCTATCTATCTATCTATCTACATATATAAGTGTGCCACACCATACATTATAAGCACTGACAAGACTTATATGCAAACCATCCACCTCAACTTGTGTGTGTGTGTGTGTGTGTGTGTGTGTGTGTGTGTGTGTGTGTGTGTGTGTGTGTGTGTCAGTGTCAGATATACCAACCCAACTGTTATTTATGTTGTGGAGATGAAACAATGGCTCAATGCTACATGAAAATTCAACATTTTAAGATTTCAGTCACAGCTGTAAGCACAACTATCATGTGATAATTTCACTTACATTACTGTTGCATGATGGATATTCCTGCATTCTAATCAATATACATGCCATTGTGAAAAATACAGACCTTTAAACAGAAAAAAATAATCAACATACCTCTCTCGCTCTTCTGCTCCTCAAGCCTGTGCATCTGCTTGATGCACAGAGCTCAGTTCCTGCTCCGATCCTCCTCACCTGAAAACAGAAAAGAGAAAGTGTGAATGTTGTATTCGGTAAATAACAGTGATATGCATTTCTCAGAACAGTTTCTAAACAATTTATTTCCATTTTACATACAAGTTTTAACATCTTTGAACAAAGATAGGAAAACATGAGATTCAAACCTGCAACTACAATGTACATCCAAACTCTTACCTGAGAGCTACCTGTCTAGCTAACACATCTTGACTGAAAAAAGCACTTATTTTTATGACATCATTTGGATGAAGGATAATAAGGATCCTGGCCTAGGATTTCTAAGTATGAACATGTGCTGGTCACTATACAGTTTGAAAAAATTCATTCATGTCAGCACTGTATTCAGAAACATTAACAGTAACAGAAAGCATCCATTCCTTAGACAGCAGGACAGTGTCATGTAGCATAGAGCTTCTGTGAACAGAGCCTTACAAGCTGCTGTATAAAATGGACACAGTAAGGCATGTGTGAGGACCATGATAGTCCTTGCCAAAGCGAAAATCAAAAAGAAAATACATACATCTTCCCTGTTTGCATTTCAACTGTTAGTATGCCAATCCCACTCCCTCAAAAGATGAGGATGATGTTGTTAATGAATTGAATATAATAGTTCATGATAAAACAGACCTTGATAGCACTTTTACAATGTTAACCAAAGAACTGGTCAGCCATATAACAATCTTTAGCAAGCTTTACTGACCCTACTGTTAAATAGCTGATGTTAATGGAACGTTACAGATTACTGATATGCTTGTAGTAATTCAAAGAATAACCATGTTATTCACAACTAAGCTCAAAATATATGTTAATATCAATAAGTGGAATATGCTTCCCTAAATAAATGCTATGTGTAGATTAAAGCAAGATAACAGTTACGTCAACCCAAAAAAGACCAAACTGCTACTCCCACTCAAAATCCTCTCTCATGAAAAAACAAAATTTAAAGTCCTTTCTCTTGATAATACAACCATTGAAGTCACTTCTTATAGCAAACTATCAGGGGTGATAGTGGATGATCATCTTACATTTGACCTGCATATACAAAATTGCATAAGAAAAACTCATCAAGAACTAGAGATGCTTTACAGAGCCAAAATCTTTCACACCAAATGCAAGTAAAACTACACTTGCCACTCTTTAGCTCCTGCCCACTCTTCTGTATGGTGCTCCCATCCTTACTATCCTCCCAGCTTCACAAAAATTAAAACTTGGACAATGCTATAACAAAGTTTCTCAATTTGTAACACATATCCCTTTCAGAAGCCAGCACTGTATAGCACTGAAAAGACTTAATTGGTTAGAACAGCCACTTCAACTAACATATACACAACTTCTTACCACCTATAAAATTATCTGCCATACATCTGCCTGTCCAGCACTAAGAAACATTCTAGACAACTTTATTCCCCATCGGTCATTGCAGTCCAATGACCAAAAACTCCTGTCTATCTACAAACCTAACAAATCTGATGGGCATTGTCTGTACATGTACAAGGTTCCTAAGGCCTGGAACTCCTTAACTGTATCCATCAGGTCTATAACCTCCCTCCTGTCTTTTAAAATCACTCTGAAATATACTTCCTTGCTAAACTCTGGCTCTGTTCTTGCTCAAAACCAGGGTAAACTATACCCCTAAATGGAACAAGTACCTTTTAATTCCTTATACCTCCTTACTCTCCCTTCTTCACTTGTATGTTCCTAGGTGTGTACTAGGCCAACGGCTCTGGAGCCTTTACAAGCCTAGCCCACAGAAGTGCCCTGGCATCATGCCACAGTTAGTTCTTGGTGCCTCTATCAAGTAGAGCCACTGGAGTGATCCCCAGGGTGAATTTTCTATTTGCCATCCACTCATCAAGATTTCTCTTGAAAAGGGCCAGTGAGGTGCTCTGGTTGACATGTATGGGAAGTCTATTTCAGAGCATGGGCAGTCTCTGGGTTATGAACCTGTACCTCCAGCATGTTCTGTTGATTGTAGTAATGAGGTTGAGGTCTCTGGAGCATGTAGTGCGGAGGGATTGGGATTTCTTTAGGTGTAACATTTCTAACAGGGCTGGGTCAGACATAGCTTTGTAAGTCAAGCAGAGATCGCCTCTTAATAGATGATATGAGACAGAGAAAAGCTGGAGTTTTTGAGTCTGTCCATGTAGGATATGTGTTTGAGGCCTGGGATCCTCTTCGTGAGGTACTTTTGTGGCCTTTCCAGCTGTTACAGGTGTTTAGTGAGTTACATGCCAAATGGGGCATTATACTCAATGATTGATCTTATGAGGGAAGAGTAGAGAGATGATGACCCCTTTCTTCCTGGATGCAAAACCGTTGGTAATGAGATATCCCACATAGGACTTTCTGACCACAGTGGCAATGTGGTGGTCGGAGAGGTTGCTGTCAACCTGTGTCCCCAGATCTCATATAAAGTCTTCAGTTTGCAGTGGGCTACCATCAATGTGGTAATTAATGGGAACTGAGTTTTTCCCAAAGGGAATGATGACGGATTTTTTGGCATTAAACCTAAGGCCATGGTTTCAACACCACTCATTGGTCTCAGTGAGGCCTTTCTGTAGGATATCTACATCACTTGGGGAGTTATTAATGGCTCCCAGGTTGCAGTTGTCAGCGAACTTGGTCAGCCAGAGTCCCGCCATGTTGGTCTGGACTTCTGAGAAGTAGATGCCAAACAGGAGAGGACCAGGACCGATCCCTGTGGGACTCCTATCATGACTGGTCAACAGTCTGACTTGGAATCTGCTACTTTCACACTGTGGGTTCTATCTGTGAGCCAGTTTGCAACCCACCTAGTGATATAGGGGTTGATGCCTAGTTTGGCGACTCTATCAATAATTCCTGAGTGGGGAATGGTATCAAAGGCCTTGGCCAAATCGAGGTAGGCTGTATGAACTGCCTTGTCCTCATCCACAGCTCTGGTGACTGACTCAAAGAAGTCAACCAGGATGAGCAGGCATGATCTACCCTTCACAAAACCAAATTGCGTGGGATCCAGAATTTGGAGATTCCCTATATCCTTGCTAATTAGGTTCATGATGATGCACGCCATAGCCTTGCATATCAGACTCATCTGTCTAATGGGGTGATAATTCCCAGGGTCTGTAGTTGCTCCCCCTTTATGGATAGGGATGAGTGTACCAGTGTGCCATTCTCTAGGGACAAAGCCTGAGGTGAGGCTGTGATTGAACAGGGCATACAGGTGTGGTGTCAGTTCATTTTCTAGTTCATGTAGAACACAGCCAGGGATGTTGTCAGGTCCCATGGAAGCTGTATTCTTGGCCTTGGACAATTCAGCTTTAACCTGTGCTGCAGTAATGCTGGGTATCTGGCATTCTTCCAGTATTGTGATTGGTCCTTTGGGGAGGAGAGAGGGGTAAAGTTGGCACTGAATCTGTCGGCCAGTATGTTAGCAATATCTGTTGGCTCAGTATAGGAGGTACCATTGTGCATTAACTCAGAGCAAATCTGGGTATTGCCGTGGAGATTCTTGATATAACTGTAGAAGGCTTTGTGGTTGCTTTTAGTGTCTACTGCAATTTTGCCCTCATAGCTAGCTTTAGAGGTTTTGATGAGGGATCTCAACTTTTTGTTGAGGCTAATAAGGGAGTTTTCCCAGTCTTGGGACTTCACTATTTTCTGCAACAGTTTCTTCCTTCTGTTGTAGAGTTTGTTAATGGCAGGGGACCACCAGATTGGCTTCCTTTTTTTGGAGGAGGGCATCCTGGTTCTGTTGGGTTTGGCTAGTTCCATGCATTTATGTACATGATCATACAGTGCATTGGTGTATGATTTAGCAGTCATACACCTATTTTCCATTTGCATGGGTGCCGTGAAGTTAGCCGCCTCTGTTTTTAGGAGCCCAAAGTCAGCTATGGAGAAGTTTTTCATGGTGGTTCCCTTTGCTGGCAGTGTGAGTGAGATGTGGATTTTCATGGTAATTAGTTTGTGGTCAGATCTAACCAGGGAGGAATTGACTATTGGGGTTGAGCAACAGTTGCCCATGTTAGTAATAACCAGGTGAAGGATGTTGCATTCTTTAGTGGGGGTAAGAATGAGCTGGTCCAGTGCACTGGAATTAATGAATTCCAGGAAACGTTGTGCAAGTGTATTGGTGCATGAGTAGTTTTCCCAGTTGCTGGAGGGGTATTTGAAGCCACCCAGTATGAGAGTGTTGGGTTGGACCCTAATAGTTTCCAGGGTGCTTAGGAACATGGAGTGAGAGTCTTGAGACATGGTTGGGGACCTATAGCAGGCTATGACTTTAATCATCATCTTACCCACTGTTAGTTGTACCTAAAGTATCTCCGATGCATTATGCTGGGCTACTAGTCTGGAGGTGTGCATATTCTATATGAATAAGGAAATGCCACTGCCTTTGGAGCTTCGGTCCATGGTCTGGGGCTGAAAGGTGTGGAATGAGTTATAGCCTGGTAGTGCAGGGGTGCTTTCTTCTGCTTTAAACCAGGTCTCCGTTACAGCACAAATGTCGATGTTCTCCATTTTGAGGAGTGCTTCAAGTGAGTGCATCTTGAGATTTAGACTTCTAGCATTGAGCAGCATGACCCTCAGATTGCATTTATTTATAGCTGTTACAGTGGTAATTTGGTCTTTGGAACACCACCTAAAAAAGGCACTATAGGGGTGGCAAGAGCCCTAGCCAGTATCCGGAAACCTAGGGGTGACAGATGCAGTCCATTTCTGGCAAAGCATCGAGGTCTGTCAATCATGTCATCCTAAGCAGGCAGATACTGGATCCCCTTAGAATGACACCAGAAACTTTGCCAGTTGTTGAAGTCAATCATTTTCTGCTTGTACTGCGGTATCATTCTGGGTGACGGTAGGATGATGCTCAAGGCAAGGGTCATACCTGCCTGGGCCACATAATCCGAGAGCTCCTCCATGTCTCTTTTCGTGTAGTCCAGGGAGATGCGTCTCAGGTTATTTACACCCACATGGACAATGACAGAGTCATACTTGTACTTGCTGTGGAGTGACCTGACTGTGTGTGTTATGTGGCGGATCCTGGCACCCAACAGACAGCTGACTGTTACCTTCTCGTTATTCAAAATTGTGAGTGGGACATCAGTGCACCTCAATATCAAGTCACCTATTATTAGTGTATTGGGCAAGTTGTTTTGCCTTGGGGGCTTAGGTTGAGGGACACACTGTGTAGGTGAGCTATGTGTCTTGTGATTTGTTATGCGTTGTGGTGGTTATATGTGTTTCTGATTTGGAGGTCTCTGTTGTTTGGGTAGATTTCTATGGAGAGCCTCCACGAAGGCGGATGTGTGGTTTGTGTTTTTATGTAAGAGCTGTGATGGTGGGTGTTCTGGAGGGCTATGTGTTCCATGTGTGGTGATGCAGGTGTTGACCATCTCCTCTTGACCAGCTATTCTGGTCTTCGCTGGAGAGTACATGTCTTCCAGTTTGGATATATAAGTGCATCTTTCACAAGTCTGAGTGTTGGGAGGTAAGAGGAGAGGGTTGTCTGTGTACATGAGGCAGTTGCTACACTGCCTCAGAATACCCAAGTTCACCAGGTTAATAGGAGAAAGCACAGGGAACTGACTTTTAGACATGCCAAGAGGGATGTTCATTATTAATAAGTACTGGAGCTATTTCCTTATAGCACATTTACTGCTGTTAGCACCTATGTGTGCTACAATAATTGCTACAAGCTGCCAGATGAAGAGCTAGGCGAATAAGTTAGTTAAATGTAAGAGCGAAGAGAACTAGCAAGAGCTAAAGGAAAAATTGAAGAGCAGACTTTCTGGCACTGGTAATAGTTTACCCTAGCTTAGTGCTGCACGTGTGAAAACCTGTGCAAACATGGACTTTTAAAGCAGAAAGTTGTTCCTTACTGCTATCTGATTCTTTTCCCTGACTTTCTAAATACAATATAAGCTTGTTTCCCTCACTTCATGTTGCAATTCTTATTTGCATTAGATTAACTTAACTTTAATTTCTCTACAAACTTTCTAAAATTTCTCTAAATATTAAACTATTGTCATATACTTTATATCGATTCTTAACCAATGTTTTTATATTACGCCTAATTTGTTATAATTATTTAAACTGCAGATGTTTTTGTTTTATTTTTGAAGATTGTAAAATTATTGTTCTTAAAATGTTTTGTAGTAATTTGGAGCTTTTCTCCCTGAGCCTTCACTGAAAATGGACTTCTACCCAGTAGGACTTGCCCGGTAATCAAATATCAATAAATAAATAGTTTCATATATCTGTCTTCTCTCTAGATTTGAACACACAGCATGCCAAACTGTGGCTATGTTGGCCTGTTTCTTTATAAGTTGAGCTAACAGCCAGCACATGTTAGTTGTAAACAAACAAGTACTGTTCTACAGCCTCTGTTGTTAGAAAGGTGATGTTATGCGAGCATTACGGATGAGGTTTCTTCTGTGTTTTCAGCCTCTTTGTTTCTCCCCTTATGTGGGTTGAGAAAAGATGGTTTAGTTTTAAAGTTTTTTAATTAATTATTTGTTTTGTGTACCTGTTACACGTTTTTGTTAGATTCAGTACATTTTCCAGTACATTTGTATGTACTTCAGAGATTTGGTGTTAGTTTTTTACAAGGTCTGTGTGTTTTTTCCCCGAACACACACCTTGTATACACTTCACCCCTTTTTTATATCTCTAAAGTCATCAGTATCTTAGTTTCAGCTCATGATTTTGATATAATGTGTTCTATGACTTTATTGTATTTGATGGTCGTTTCCCAGGCCACATTTGTATTTCAGTTGCTGGTCCTACATCTCCATTTCCCATGTTAGCATCACAGTTAGACTTAGTTCTCTGCCTGACTCTTTGTATGTCCCCTTTACATTCATTTCGGATACATAGCAGATCACGTGTCCTTTGAGGACCATGACATTGAAAGCAGTTACTTACTACTACACATAGTATTCCCTGTATTTAGTCTTAACAGAGGCGCAAATTGCCTGACTCAGACTGATAATTCCTTATTTATTAAAGGTCCCTTGGTTCTGTATGCATCTAACTCAGTTATTATATGCACTACGTGGGAGTTTCAATATATGATGTTTTAGAAATGTTCCATGTATGGTAGATAATTTTTGTTATTTTTATATATTTTTTATATATAATATATTTTTTTGTAGTGTATCAGCTCATTCCTTCCTAATGGTCATAGTACATATGCGGCATATCAGTTAACAATGTGCGCTTATCGCTTGGACAGTGATGAGCTTAGGCATACACTTTTGTACCCCAGCAGGGCTTAATGGTTCTCTGACAGGGTTTGTTCCATGGGCGTATGTCCGTGGAGGCGGAGCGTTCTTTTTAAAAGAAATAGATGCTGCTCCTATTTTACCTCTTAATGTTTTATCCTGATATTGTAGCTGAGTTGTTTGGTCTACTCAGCATCAGCGTAGACAGTGAAGTTTGGATACACATGGAACTTGAAGGTATTATGTCAGCAGAGAGCTGTTTTTGTGAATAAACCGATAGTTATATGTTCCACCACCCTCCGTGTTTGTAAATAGTATAGGTGAGTAAGCTGCTTTTAACATTCGGACTGTTGTCCGTTCCACTGCACCATTTATATATGCTGGATTAATTTTGATCGCAGGATTGTTTTATGTAGAGTACGTTTGCATTTTTGCAATGTTGTTTTAGGGACTATTTGTGATTATACAGCGACTTTAGAACAAGATGGAAATTATGCTTTAGATGCATTCTTAAACCAGAACATGGTTTGTTTATGTTTATGTTCATGTTGCATCTTGTTTTGATTGCAATTTTTATATTATTATACAGTGTTGTGAGATAATCGCTTTGGTCAGCCCATGCAGCTATATAGTGATAGGCTTCGCTGATCTGTTTAATGCTGTTTGGTAACAGCGTTTATGTTTTAGTCTTTATATTGTTTTTAGACTGTTTTAATACTGTTTCTTTAAACAGAATATGGAGGGAATGTCAATGTGTCAACAATTAATCAATTATTGTCTAATTTCTTGGTTTGAGCGCCAAAAGTTTTTGTATATAAGCATGCCTGTTTTAATGTTTTATTACACCTGAAGAAGCGTAGTATAGCTACGTGAAAGCGCTTGTGTTCCTGTTTCCAATAAAGAAGATTTCATATTCAGTGAGAATTTTTGTGTGGTGACTCCAGTGGATTCTGTATTACTATTATTAATAATAAGTACTGAAATGTGCTTCTCCACTGCGGTGGTGGTGCTGCGGTAGCATTGTCGTCTCACAGTTAGACGTCCGTTCGATTCTCAGTTAGAGCGTCTTCTGTGTAGCGACATGCATGAATGGGCATTCCTTCATTGCAGGTTGTGCGTTAGGCCCGGCAAGCCAGTACGTAAAAATCTACTGCCAATCATTAGTGGACCAGAGTCCCGCTATGGCGACCCCTAACCGGGAAAAAGCCGAAAGACAAACAATTGAAGTGTGCTTCGCCAAAGAAATTCTGTGGTGAATTAAATCATAACAAAAAAATATTCACTGGAAGGCAGCAGAAACACCACGAGCAAAACAGTTACAGATATATTTTTCCCACTATGTGAATTGGAACCCACAGCACTCCAAAATTTAGATATGCTGACCAAGTGCCTTATAGGCCAAGCTAACAGTCAGCTGTAGTTTCAGTTTAAAAACTGGTACTGCAGGTGTTTAGTAGAAGTTCTGTGGAGAATAGATCCCTACGGAACTGCAAACACTTATTGGACATTTTATTGTAAAGAAATAACAGGTATCAACACATAACTGAAAACATAGGAGTCAGCAGTCAGATAGGTATTGCTTTTTAGCTTAAATAAACATATCTATGTACTTTCTTCAGAGGAATGAATTAAAGAAGTTATGTATGTGTTTTTATTCCAATGTGTAATGGTGCAGGAGGCAAAACTGTGGTACTATAATGGAAAACGAGGAAGTGTGCAGTCATCCATGGCCTAGGTGCTATAGGCATCTGTGATGCACGAGGACACTGGCTATGTAAAATTATATTGTTAGATGTTGTAAAGCAAGTACATCTACAAAGGTAATAATTATGGATATTATGTACATTATTAAATAAATTAACAATGTGGGAAATTAACCCAAAGTTGTAAGGACAGCATTTATCAAGTCCACCTCATTATCTTCATAAGCTAATTGTCACAGCAGCTACTAAATGGTTATAAAAACATCTGATTTATATGGGATAGAGAAATATCTGTAAAATCCAAAAGAATGCTCAGGTATGTGTAGAATATTGAAACTTACTGTAGGGATCTACAGGCTGCCTACACACCTTGGTGACCTTCTGTCATATATCCTCCATTTCATTCTAATGCTGGGCATCATAGTAGTTGTGAACTTGGAATCCAGTGAAATAGATACCTGTCCTCCTTCAGTGCTCCATGATGATATGATTCCATGCGTCTATCATGGTGATGTTCCTGGGTCTGGCTCTCATTCTCTGCTCCAGTTCAGTGTACACAGTCAACATCTGGGTCCTCTCCTCATCTGTCCAAATGGGTGCATGGACATGCCTTAGCCTCCTTGAAGTAGCCATAATAATACTCAAGTTGAAGAAGTCTGGAGAATGCAAACACAGAGAAATGCTCACTGAGGTGCCACTCAGTTCACAGTTAGAAATGTTCTGATTGGTAAATATTTCAAAATCAATATTTGAAAGTGGTGCTGATGTCATCTTATCAAATCACTGGAAGATAACACGTACATGAAACGCATGGTACTGTTTATCAATACCTATTGGATGTTTTCACAGAACACCTGGGTGTTAAGGTGCATGAAGCCAATTTATGCATAGATGCACAAATGGGATTCCAAAAACTTGTATTTTAGTGAACCTCATTAATTATGTATGCTGCAAATGGTACTTAAAGGTGGGTGCACATTAGGTGCACTTTGATTCTGTGTTTCAGAGTGAGAGGTACATTGGCAATTGGTAGCAGTTCTTTTTTGGGGGTCTATATCAGAACATTGAATGATTGAAATCGCAAATGCTTTAAAGAGCAAAAATACAGGACCTCAAACTTGTTATTGTGGGGGGCTGTGCCCCCCACTAAATATATATTCCAACTCTGAGATCCCACTACAGTGAGGGAAGGGCAAATATTACGATCTTCACTGTACTGAGATCTCAGAAAAAGCACTTTGAGGTCTGGCATTTTCGCTCTTTAGAGCGTTCGTGATTTTAATCATTCGATGTTCTGATATAGATCCTGTTTTGGTGATTAGTAAATCTCTTCAAGTCAGTCATTTCCAAAGGTTCCTGGTTAAATTAATTGTTACTCAAAATGTTGTCTTAACAGAAGTTGTTACAAGTTACTGGAGTGATGTTGGTTTGACCTTTATGCATATAGGTGTTGCTATTTTAAATAAGTGATTTCAGTTCCATATGCAGTTGTATAGACAGACATACTACAAATGTTAGTATATAAATGGTGATTTACGAATCATCCACAATTCTTACTGGTAATTCCTTGCACTCTGTGGTGTAACTACAGAAATGAATGGATTCCGATTCTATCCATATCTAGAATGTTATGCTGATATCACTGATATTTCTTCATTCATCTTTATTAAAAAAAACTGTTAAAACATGTGATGCTCCTGTTATGATGCTGTTATGATGCATCATTGATGCTTCTTAACAAAAGGTGTTATCACTACTGGCTTAACATACTAAGGAGCCATACTGTCCCTGGCCTGCCTATGCATCCGGAGGTTTTCTGATGTTTTCCAGAAGTTGTTACATTGATATTTACCATAGTATCTTAATGTGAAAAGCATGCAGACTCTCGTAGCATGATGGTGTAGTCTTTGGGCATTCATTCAGCATATATGTAGTATGAAGGGCTCTAATCCCTCTCAAGAACTCTAGAGATATTACAAGTTATGTTGATTTTACAAATGGTATGTATGAAGGCATTGTTGTTACTTTTATATGATAGTATTTATCAAAGACAATGTTATACAGACCTTTGCAATGCACAGGAATGCATACTGTTCAAGTTGACATATGCCATTCACAGAATCAAATGCATAAATGGGCTCATACAGGAATATTGTCATGTGCATATCACTGTCTTTCAGATGGCCAACCATCCTAGGGGTGATAACTTTCCCCCCAGGAAAATTACATTATAACTGATGGTCTCCAGCAACATGGAGGAAGAATCCTAGGCCATTCAGGTGATGCAGTCTGGAGACATGAAATCTGGACTGACCTCACCAACATGATCAATGCAGTTGGAGGCCACAACTGATTCCATGATGCCCGTAGATGACTGCACAGAATGATCTTTCATGCAGCCAACAGAGTGAGATGTTACCAGCGACTGAGGGATGCCACAAGTGGTGGACCACCATTGGCCCCCCTTGAGGACAACATGCTATTTCTGGCTTCACTGCATACAGCAAGAGGGTTGCAATGCACCCCCTGTTGTGGGATTGAAGGTGGAATTCCAGGCCAAAAATGTATGTCTTTCTTTACATCACATGGCTGCATAAAGAGACAATCACTGCATATTGCTGTACCACGCACATTCATGTGTTTTTGTTTTTGATTTAAGCAACAAAGTTGAGCCATGCACACATATCCACCCATGGTGAAGATGTTGAATATAAATCTAATGATATGTATTGGTACAACTGAAATACAGACAAAGCAGTCCAAACAGCATTTGTAATGCTGTTTACATTAATATTCACAGGTCCATCTACTTCAGGACTAAATAAGAAAACAGCAGGTAAATGTCTTGTTACTGTGACCACTGCCTTGTTATTGTCTCAGCCTCATTTCATGGCAGTGTTATTTACTGTCATATTATTTACCTAACTTTGTAAACTACAGGTACATCCAGTGGGGGGCCCAAGCCATGCAGGTTCAAGTGGAGACAGACCAGGTATGTTACAGCAAAATTGTCATAGCTTGCAGCAATGTGAAGCACACGTGATATATGATATTTATGTCAATATTTGTCAACACAGACCCATCTGGTCTACAGTTGCAGCACCTATCACATGAATATGCACCCCATGTTACCGTGTTGTATATGTGATACTGTCAGTATTGTTTTCATCAGTTTACCACCATATGGTCGAGCACACAATGCTCGAACCTATATATATGTCCGAATATATTTAGCGCATCCTGGCATATCAAAAGGTCGGAATGTCCCAAAAACACCGAATACAACATCTCTGACCACTTTATATCTAAAAACGAGTCCTAACATGGGTCAAAAAGTGGGCGGGAGTTTGCAAGTCACAACATCTGTGTTCGCAAATGTGGGATGTTGCCACACTCCTTTTGGACATTCGGGCTCAACCATCCACTGGTCGACCATATGGTGGTAAACCGTTTTCACTAAATACATGACTGTGTTGTTTTTTTCTTTGCTTTCCCACTGCAGGATTCACAGTACAACCCACAACCTCTCCACAGCATGAATTTCTAAGTAGTGTGTTATTGACTATGTTTCATACCTGTCACTGCTGTTTATCCTGTTATTGTTTTATTGTTCTCCATTAATACTGTGCCCGTCTTCTCATTCCTGGGCAAGTCTGCATCCACATAATCAAATGCACGTACAATTGGTATGTGTATGTCAGTCCTTCTGTACGTTTTAACTGTGTTCACCTGGTTAATGGTGGCAATGATGTGAACACTGATTCTGCTTTTTTCCCTGCAATAGTTGAAGTACATCCCTTTTCAACAGCACCATTTTCCCATGAGGTGTTTTCACATGTGTGTGTGGCTTTTGTATTCCTCACATATGTCATGTACTGTATGTTGGCTTTGTTACCAAATTATATACTCCTTGAATGTAGATTCAGTGAAACATACATACAGTAGACCTCATGTAAAGTTATCATTTGTAATATTGCAGTAAGATATATATCTCATATGCCTTTGATAATATCCATCATGTGATGTAAGCACATTGTCCTGATCTGTGTCTTTGTATCTTGTAGCACATAAACTATCTGTATCATCCAGCAGCCCACCCAGTGATCATGATGTGGTTCAAGATGTATGTGTCAGCCTGGTATTATGGCCCCTGGCACACAGGACTTTGAAGCGCTTGGAGAGTCCATCCATGAGGTTGACAGTGATGTTGCTGCAGCTGTAGCATCAGATATTGAGGTCAACTTGTCTATCAATTTGGAGGATGATGGCACAGTGGATGTTGAACAGGGTCAGGCCATTGACCAACAGACACCAGTTGAGACTGCTGCTGCTGACAGTTCCACACAACCAGAAACAGGGCCTTACTGTAGATGCTGGCTAACAGATGTTCTGCACACTCAGGTATCAGAGGGTGTCCACCTCCTGCTACAGGCAAATGAACAGTCACAGCAAAAGCATTGGTCAGAAGTCCGTGCACTTGCATGTGCCACAGATCATGTGACACACCAGTTACATGTCATACATGAAGGACAAGAGTGCAGACACAGTGAGATTATTGCTGCGTTGGTCACTCAGAATGAGAGTCTGCTGGTTGTGCCACAGTCTGTAGAAACCCTGGCATTTACAGTACTGCAGCAGTGTCATACTACCAGCAGGATTCTGCATTCCCTGACTGTGCTCAGCAGATTACAACAAGAGAGAGGGTGACCACCTGTCCACAGAACCACCATTGGCCATCAAGAGTCACTGTCTGTGGTCTGACCTGCACAGAGTACAACTGCTGGCCCAGCTGCTGTGGTCCCACCAGTCACAAGGCCTTCAACTTGCAGTCATGCTCCTTCACTCCAGCATGATGTTGTCACCCCATCAATCTCCTCTGTGGAGCAACCGGTCAACATGTATCTATACATGGTCAGGACAGAGGGGACTGTGGTGTGAGACATCAGCGAGGTCATCCTGGATTGCATTAGAGTGTGTCCAATACTGTAAACATAACTGGCTCATATTATCGAATTACCACTTTACTGTGATATATTTCTCTGTGGCTATTAAATGTTCTGCATTATGTTCTATGTGGTTTCTCTTTTTTTCATGTTATATTGTAGGAATAGGAATGTGTACCACTGATGTGTGTCCCTTAATGTTTGCCAAACACTGATACAACAATATGAGTCTGTATGCATACCTGTGTCAGTTGTGCCCTGAGCTGATGATCCCTGTTGTGAAACATTTGCATATGTTCATGTTGTAATATGTTATGATTATGGTGTTATGTCTGATGCTCAGCATGTTCATCTAGTGGATAATTGCCATCTGTGTTGATGTGGTGGGGCACCATTTGAATATCAATGTTCTGTCTGTACTCATGTACATGTGGCTTGTCATGACTCAAAGATGTGGGTCAGACACTGACATGTTGCTTGGGCCTGCACCTGTGTTCGCACTCTACATTGTCTACACTTGTGTCTTCTGTCCCCTACATCCTCCTGCTCTTTCTCTGATACCTGTGGGAGGCCCTCATCAGACATCTGGGTTATTTGGGGTAGTTCACCCACCCCTGCAGCTGGAAGACCACCACATGCTCTAGTCAGCATGTTGTGTAGCATAGCACACACCATTATTAACTGTACTGCCTTCTCAGGTGTGCATTGCAGTGCACCGCCAGATGTAGCCAGACATTTGAACCTAGCTTTCAGCGCACTGAACACAGGCTCTAGGGTGTTTCTGTTTGTTGTGCGTGATCTAGTGTAGTTCTCCTGTGCAGGGTTGGATGGTTCATGGTAAGGTATCATTAGCCATGGCCCAAGTGGCTAAACATGGTCACCTGTTGTGGGGAATGGAAACACATTTAGTCAGAATGGATATTGCTGTGAGGGGTATCCTAGCTGTGCTTGTGTACTTACTTAGTAGTAGTCTCTCAGGTATTTCATTTTGATGGAATGTAGCTCTCAGACCACTTTCCCTCCACATGGCAGCATCATGGACACTTCCAGAGTGTGTTGCCATGATGTGTGTTATGCTGCCATCTGCTGCACACATAATCTTGGCAGTTGATGGATTGCCAGGCCTTTGTATTTATGTATCAGTCTGCTTCAGGATGTACTGGTGTCTTGACAGGTATGTGCATGCAATCTATTGCACTGAGGAGGAAGTCTGTGATGCTGTAAAACTGGTGCATTACAGTCCTGCTCCAAGCGGTGGATTGAAAGTGTATGTAGTCATCCACCTTGCTACACATTGCTTCAAGGAAGTTTGCCAGGATACAGCTTTCATCTGTCTGCGACACTCCCAAAGCTTCCCCCATGTGTCTCTGCCAATTATTTGCTGGTCTGACAACTAGTTTAGTTGCAGTCTTGCTTTCACTGTAGCTGGCTGCCTTCTAGGGTGCACAGCCACAGCCTCATTTATGGCTAGTATCACTGCAACTTGTTACATCTCATTAACAGCAGGTTGCAATTTTATATAATTTTTGATCTTTTGCAATGGATTTCGCCAAAGTCCATAGTATTCACTTTAATTCCAAGGGGTCTGTAAAGCATGCGCTGAGGATTTCAGAACCAAAGTTGGTGTGGCTGTTTGTTGCATTTAACTTTTGTTTTGTGTGCACAATGTGTTTTGGAATCAGACTGCACTATGTGGAATCCCTAATTATCTTACACTAAATATATTAAGTACTTGGACTGCCTTCAGCATGATTCTGAACTCATGTCCACAGGAGGTGCACTGAAATCTTCCTTCGGTGAGCTACGCCATCTGTAAATATCTTCCATAGACTTCATGGAATCTGGCCCCTTATATGCTACATAGAAAATTGCCCATGAAGTAGTCAAAATGCCACAAGGCAGTAAAGTACAAATGAAATCTTCCACAAAACTACAACATAAAATCGGGTAAAATTAGAGACATGGGTGCTGTGGACATCAAGCCTTCACCCCCTGTATCTCCTTATTTAATATAACCTTCTTTGAGGTAACATACACTGTTGTACTAAATGTGATCCCTTATAACCCTGAAGAGACAGTGGTAATGAGAATTATGGAAAGCAGTGGTCAGTCTAAAAAAGGTCTGCGATTCATTTGATTTGAAAAGTGTAACAAGATGTCGGCATTTTCATGGACTCATGTTTATTAAGAAGCCATCTATCTTTTGTCTGAAATTTCCCACAAAACTTAATTTCCTTGTCAAATTTGATGACTTCTCACCTCTCATCCCACTAACTGCAGCATTCCAGACCTTACTTCACATCCTAATTTAGAAGAATGATGTAAAAATAAATTGACAAACTTTTTCACTAGCTTCCTCCAAAGTGGACCAGGGGATCAGATGGCCTTTCACCCTGCTGCATTAAGCAGAATGAGAAAACGTTTTGAAATTAATTAATCTGTTACAAAAAACACCTTTCCTAACATCTGGAAAATCTAGTATCCCAATTACCAAAATCACATTATCCCTTTTTACAGATTAGTTTAGATCACCACCATCATCCCTGTCCTCTGGAAAATTCCAAAGAAACTTATTCATACAATGTCCTGTGACTATATTGAAAAATATGGTATTGTGTTTTATTTATCATTTGTTGAATGAATGATTGCATTAATCTATGGACCCTTTTCAGTCATGTGACAGAACAGACACAAAACTGTGATAAAAACAACAGCACCCTAAACAGAAAATTCACTTGGATACAAACAAAACTACAAGTTACAGAACTTGACAGTTTTGTAGCAGTACGACTATCTGTGAATCTCTATTATCTCTATCAGTGGTCCTTAATCCTGGAACATGGATGACCCTCTCCCCAGGCAGGATCACTAATAATCCCTCCAAGCTTGGCAAAAATAGTTTGTGGCTGTGGGATGACAGCATACCCACAGCGGCCACTGTTACTTGCATGGGTCAGCTTTCAGGACTGAGTTATGACTCTTTTCCCTTTCATGTACCAGTGCCACTATTAATTGGTCACTGCTTGCAAGAATAGCCCACATACTGGTTTGAGCTTCATTTTGTACCAGTACTGCAGAAAAGTACTGCCTTCTCTGTGTTTGTCATGCGTAAATCTCTCCGTACTGCCTTCCACATGTTTATCATGCCTTGTTACTCCTTCTACCCTTATCATTTCCAACAGGTGGCTTGACAGTAATCAAAGTCAAGTGGTCTGTATCATAGATGGGGCTTTATCCATATATTTCAGTGAAATTGTATGTCTTCTGGAAATTTACTGATGCCATGCAACACAGTACTGACAAAAGTCTTCTTTCTGGAGCTATTTCTGTTGACTTCACTAAGGTGTCCAACCTGATTCTTCATCATATTCTTGAATCCACCTTTCACCAATCTAATTTTAGCCCAAAAGTGGGAAGATGTATTCCAAGCTTCTTTCATGTTAGAAACTCATACCTCTCAATCTCTTAGAGCAGGAAATCTGGACAAAGACCCAGAAATAGCGACAGATTTTAAATATTGCTCTTACAAACTTAGAAAGCGGCTAGAATAACAGGATTTGTGTTAACGTGCATTTTCTGAAGGATATGAAGTCTGAAACTCAAACATATGACATTATTTAGTGACTGCAATCCTCAGTGGTTTGCCAGAAATCATACATTTTATGAGTAACAGACCAAGAATATGGGACAAAAATCTGGACATTTTGTGAAAATCTGGACAGTTGAGAACTATGTAGAAACTTCTAAGAAGTGGTTCCTTCTCTCTATAGATCTCTTTTTTTGCAAAGGACATTCTCTTTGGCTTAGGTTTGATCCCTTCATTTTTTTTGTTTATGTTTATCTCAGTTGCACAGCCCCTCTTGCAGGGGCCCATATTAATTATTTATTTACTTATTTATTGACTTTTTATTACCAGAAAAGTCAGACTGGATAGGAGTCCTTTTTCAGCTGAGACCCGGGAGGAATAGTTCCAAAGCATTAGAAAAACATTTTAAGAATAATAATTTTACAGTCTTTAAAAATAATACAAAAAGCAACAAAGTT